>NC_060273.1:1069772-1099095 GCF_021613505.1 Equus quagga
CCAGCCGGGCCGAGCGCCGTGCCGGGTCCGCGGTGACCGCGCCGCCCGGGCCATGCCCGCGGGGACGCCGCCGGCCGCCGGAGCGAGGTGAGACGCGGCGAGGACGCGCGCCCCTTTGCGAGCTGGGACCCTCTTCAACTTGAGCGCAGCGGCCGGGGGCCCCCCTCGGCACGCGCCCCTCGCCCTGGCGGTGGGGGAGGGGCCGCCCAGCCCTCGCCCGAGGGAGGGAGGGGGCGGGCGGGGGCGGGGGGCGCGTGTGTCTCTAATAAGAAAAGACAAAGGCGTACCGGCGGCCGCGGCTGTTCCCGCAGCTCCGCTCCGCCCGAGGCGGGCGAGGGGTGTCGTTCCCGGGACCCGGTCACCGCCTGTCCCCCGCAGGTGCTGGCCGCCGCCACCATGACCGAGGGCGCGCTGGCGGCCGGCGAGGTCCGAGTGCCCCTGGGCGCGCCGGCCCCGGGTCCTGCAGCGGCGGGGGCATCCCCGGCGAGCCCTGGGGCGCCGGGGCGCGAGGCGGAGCGGGGATCCGGGCCCGGCGCGTCGCCCCCCGAGAGCCCGGCGGCCGAGCGCGGCGCGGAGCTGGGCGCCGACGAGGAGCAGCCCGTCCCGTACCCGGCACTGGCGGCCACCGTCTTCTTTTGCCTCGGGCAGACCACGCGGCCGCGCAGCTGGTGTCTCCGGTTGGTCTGTAACCCATATCCTTCCTGGGCCGCCTAGGTGCGGGGATCTGGGGCTTGGGGTTCCGGGCGCAGGACCCCATCCGCGTGCGTCCCCGCGCGCCGGGGCTCGTTAGACCCGGCGCGGGCCGGACACGCGGGGGACGCAGGGCGGGGGCGCGAGAGCAGCGTTCCTTCGAGAGAGGGGGCCCCAGGCCGCGCTTTGGGGGTCAGCCGGGGTATCTCCCCCGACTCGAATAGGGTGCCTCCGTTCCAGAGCCAGCCTGGGACGGGAGAGGGTGGAAGAGAAGCAGCGAGGCCACCGGGGGCTTGGAGGGGAGAGGGATCGGCATGGAGGGGAGGTGGGAACTTCGCGCGCCCCTATGCGTGGCATGTAGGACGGGAATTCTCCTTTCTTTCTCGGGCTTAGAGACCACTTGGCTTGAGGTAGAGCCCTCAGTGAGGAGACGCCGACAGTAACTAGAGTAAGGGAGCAAAGTTTTCATCCTGTGCCTTGCGCTTCGGAGCGCTGCGGGAGACCCGCGGGGGCCAGGCAGCCGTGCGCCCTCGCCGGTCCTTTTCCTCGGAGAGAGGCGGTGACGTTGGTTGTGAACTCGGCTTTCCGAGCTGAACTCGGTGCTGGGGCTGGTTTAAGTCATGCGCAGCTGGGGGTGGGGGGCAGGGAGGCAGCTGGCACCACACGCTGGAGTCCCTTCTCCCGTGCTTTCCGTGGCTGGAGAGGAAGGGGCCGCCCTTTCTACTCTCCGTGAGAACGGCCTGTATAGACTTTAAAAGAAGGTTCCAGAGCAGGGCTCGGTCGGGCCAGGAGGCATTTCTGGGATGCAGGCAGCAGGTCTGGTAGCCTGAAGCAGGTGGTCTTTGGGGACTGTGTCAGGGGGCTCTGCTTCGCCCGGCGTCCAGGCTGGTTCTCCCCGCCGGCCCGAGGAGCTGTTTGCTGGGTGGCTGGAGTTGGGGTGCTGTGCCGTGGTGGCCCTCCATCTGGAGGGATGGGGCGTCCTGAGCTGTCCACTGGGCAGGCAGGGGTGGATCCTGCACAGAAACTTTGCGTGTCTGACTGGAGGAGACAGACAAAGGCAAAATGAGCAATGTGTGTATATATTTCCCTACCTTGTGTGTTTAACTGTGTAAATATTAAATACAAAAGAGAAATCTGTACCAAAAAAGTAATAAAGTCTGTGTTTTTCTCTTTTGAAATCCAAACATCGGCTGAGTCAGGTTCGTCTCCTGGTTGTGAAGGAGATCGTTGTGGCCTGGACCCTGGGCTGCGGCCGGAGGGCCTCCCTCCAGCCTGGCACAAGCCTCGGTGCCTGTCTTTGTCCTTGTGGCTGGCGTGCGGGTGGGCATCTGAGGGTGTCCCAGCTTGCTCCTCTCAGCAGCAGCCAAGCTGACTTTGAGGTGGCTGTGGGTTTGTCCTGTCTTGAGAGGCCAGCCTGGAGGTGGTCAGGCCATCTCGTTCTGGAGGGAAGGTGGCGTGGCTGGGTTGGTGGTGGGTGATGGGGTGGGTCCCCTAAGGCCCTGGGACGGGCCGGGGCAGGAGGCCAGCCCTCCCTGCGTGTCTGTCATTTCTGAGCATGTGCACAGGCCAGATAGGGACAGAGCCAAATGGGCCTGCACTTTCTCTCTCCTGACAGCCCCCGTGTCTGGCCGCTCTGTCCCTTCACGGCTATGGGAGCCTTTGAGCCTGACCCCCGTGTTCCACACAGGCTGTGTCCCCGAGGATGTCTGACGAGGTTTTTTGTGTTACTTGGGACAGGGAAGGTGGAGGGTGCCTGGCCACAGGTTGGGTGAGGCCCAGGGGAGCCAGGGGCATCCACGTGCCAGTGTCTTCGTCCTTGAGTTATTTGACGATGCAAGGAAGACACTGCCCTGCAGCCCCGGGAGGACGCTGAGAGCAAGAAGGGCCCCGTCAGCCAGCTGGGGAAGAGCAAGCCATTCTCTCTGGCTGGCAGCCCCATCCTTGTGGTGGGACCACCCCCGGTGTTCCCAGGGGCTCCTGGCAGGGGGAGGAGGGGGCCGCCGTGAGTGTGACAGGTCCTTTGCCTCCTGCCATCCTGCGTGTCCCTGTTCAGAGCCGTCAGGTCTCCCAGGAGGCCCCGCCCCTGCCTGCCTTGCCGTCGGCGTACCCTGGTACAGTTTGACGCCCCTGGAAGAGAACTGGTGATCTGGAGCATCTCCAACCCCATTTTTCTTTTTCTTGTTGCTGGGGAGTCAAGGAGCTCAGATCCCGGGGCTGTGTTACTCCAGGCCCCCGTGGACGTCCCGCATCTGTCAAGTGGGTGGGCTTATCAGGGTCCCCGGCCGTGTGGGGATGCCGGCTGGCCTCCAGCAGATGCCAGGCCCTGGTGGGGGGCAGAGGGCAGGGGCTGTCGGCTGCAGGGAGAACCTAAAATAAGCTGGTGCTCCAGGACAGGTGGAGATCAGCTCCCGGGGAAGCCCATGGGGCTTCGGTCCCGGCTTTCTGGAGCGCTTCAGATTCCTGGGAGTCAGAGGGCCCGCCTTGTGCAAGGCAGGGGGCGCAGTGGGTGGCTGCTGTGGCCGGAGGGTGCCGCCGCAGCCTCAGTCTTTCTTTTGCTGGTTGATGTCGTGTCTCAGTCACCCGCCGTCCTAATGTGGAGCCTTGTTGTAGAGGAGGCTTTGGGAAGTAGCATAATTGGGTTCGTTCTGGGAACCCACTCCCTGTGAAGCAGCTCCCTGCTGTCTGGGGGCTGTCACAGTGCCACGGACCCGCCAAGCCCAGCCTGAGCCAGGATGCGATGGCAATTGCCATGCAGGAAGGGGCCTTCCTGGAGGCCCCTTTCTGGAGCCTCCATGTGGATGCCCCCTGCCCCCCCCCCCCCCCGGCACACAAACACGGGTATTCTGTCTTTGACTTAAGGGAGAGTGTGATGTACACGAAGTCGGGGGCCGGGGGATGGTCCGAGGACGGCTGTTATTTTATTGATTTACTTTGGTTTGGGGAATGTAACCGTGCTGGAACTTTGGGGCGAGTGCTGTTTCTCCTACACAGGGTTATTTATAGAGGCAGGTGGGTGGGATCTGTGTAGCCCGCTCGCTAGGCTGGGTTGTGTTCTGCCCGGGCTCCCCCGGGGTTCCTGACTCTGCGCTTGCCGGAGACGCAGCTGCTGTGTCCCAGCACCCAGGCCGGGCGGGGCCTCCCGGGGATGCTTGCCGGCTGGGAAGGGGCCCTGCTGGGGTCCCTGTGTGAGCCGCGGAGGCCGGCAGTGGCCCAATCAGAGTGTTGAGGGACTAGGAGGGGTCCGAGGGGGCTCAGGGATGGTGGGAGCCCCAGGACACGTCTTCATGGGGCCGGGCACCCAATGTCTCTCGGCATGGGGCTCGGAGAAGGCAGAGGATGTGCCAAGGTCACGTGGCTGCCAGAGGGCAGAGCTGGGTGAGCCCAGCCTGACTCTTGAGTCCCTGTGTGCGTGTGCCCAGCAGGAGGTGGGGCTGGACGCGTCCAAGTCCTTGAGGGCGTCCTGGAAGAGTCAGTGCTCCGGGCTGTCACGCCGCGCTGGGGTGCTGCCATGGCTGGGCTCACAGCGGGCGTGGGCGTCTGATGAGGACACGCAGGGCGTTGATCTGGATAGGGGAGGCCCTGATCTGCTGTCACCTGCCTCTCTGCACCCAGCAGCCCCCTTGGCCCCCACAGGCCGGACATGAACAGGACGGTCACAGATCCACCTCACTTCCTGACCTCATGGCCATGTCTCCAAGCACTTTGTTCTATGCGAGGAGCTTCAGGTGCAGCAGGAGTCCAGGCCCGGGTGCTCTGTCTCCCCCAGCTCCCTCCTGGCCCTGGGCTCCCCCATCCCAGCACTGACGTGTGTCGGCTTCCTGGATTTGGGCTCCTCGGGCCAGCCCTGCAGGGGTCATCTCCCTGGAGTCCGTGAGGTGCTCACAGGCAGGCACCAGGGGGCCTGGGGCTGGGCGGACGGAAGGCCATCGTGGCCTCTCTGTGGAACCCTGGGACGTGAGAGCAGAGAGGTCGTGTCCACTGTGGGCGCACTCGATCTATGTAGGCGCCCTGGGCTCCCTACAGCCCTGATTTCTCTGCCTGAAGAAGGAGTTACAGGCGTGTATGTGTGTCTCTGGAGTCCCCACTGTCACCTCAAGCTTGGAGAGCACATCTTCATGCTGAGCACTGACTGTACCTGGCTGCGGGGGTCGTCTTCCTGGGCTCCAGGGCTGGGAGGGGGCAGGGAGGCAGAAGTGAAGATGTCCCAGCTGAGACGGGAGGGTCTTGGAGAGAGGGCATTTCCCCTGAGAGCTGGGGGCCGGTGGGGGGTCAGGGAGGGCAGAGGCGGATCTCTGAGCGCCTGCGGGAGGGGGGGGGGGGGAGCCTCGTCCCTAGAGGGGCCCCTGGACGGGGGCCTGAACTCCTGTTGGCCCCCTGGTGAGAGCAGGGCTGTGGGGCCTTGTTCTGCTGGGTTCCACGGAGCGTCACGGCTGCTCAGGAGGGCTTTCTGGAGGAGGTGATGCTGGGCTGGGCCATGAAGATGGATAGGAGCTGGTGGTGGGGAAGGAACAGAAGGGCTCTTATGGGGTCTGTAACAGGTTCTTTTTCCGACAGGAGGGGCAGAAGGGCGTGATTGCTGGGGACCCTGCCCTGGTTGGAGGTCAGATCCGTGGGGCAGGCGGGGTGTGGAAGGGGCACTTAGCGAGAGCTGGGGTTTGCCTACCTGAGAGGCACTTGGCTGTGTGCTTGTCACTTTTGGTGCTTTGGGACTACCGGGAAGGGTCCTGGCTGAGACACCACTCTGCCCGCGGTGGCCTAGACTTCCAGCCTTGCCCCCCGCCCCCTTCTCCAGCACCTGCAGGGCCCTGAGCCTGTAGACAGTCAGTGCCTCTTGAGCTTACTGGCGGCCTGATTAGTTGGCGGAGCCCAGGAAATGCTGATGAAGTTCTCAGTGCGTGTGGCCTGAGGCCACGTGTGGCCCCCACACCCTTGTCTGCCACCGAGCTGCACCCCAAGGAGGTTCTGTGTGTCGGGGGGGCTACTCGGAGGAGCAGTGCTGGGCAGGTGGGGGCCCCTGTGAACACTCGTTGCGAGGCGGCTTCCCCCTCCTGGCCTGAGCTCTGTGCTGGCCCTCATGCTGGGCTCACGGTGGTCCTCCCCGAGAGGTAAGCACGGGGCTCAGCAAGCTCCTGCCACGTGCCCAGCACATCCAGCTCTTGGCTGCTCTGCAGTAGAGTAAGGCTGGCCTGGTCACTCTGTGTGTGCTCGGAAGGGCGGATGGACCAGATGGAGGCTGCTGGGGGTTAGGAGCCAGGGGGACTCCATCAGCTCAATGGCACAGGGACTTGGGGGGGGTGGACACAGAGCAGGAATGTCACAGGCAGCGGAATGGCAGGTGCTAAGGTCCTGAGGCAGGTGGAATGTGTCTGTGCCACTCGCTCAGGTGGGGCTGTGCTGTGAGGTGAAGGTGAGGAGGGGCAGGGCGGGCTGTAGGGAGGGAGGCAGGAAAAGCCTGTGAGCGTGGTGGGTGGGCTGGTGGGCTAGCCTGGGCTCAGGGAGTGAGTCTGTCTCCAGGTGGGGTTGGGGCAGTTCCTCCGGGTAGGGGGGTCAGTGTTGGGACCAGGCTTGAGGAGAAACCAGGGACAGGTGGACGGCACTTCAGGGGCAGAGACCAGGAGGAGGGAAGGTGTTGGTGCCCCCCCCCCCCACCTTTGATACCCAAGGTGGGGCATGGCCGGTGCCGGCCCTGCAGAGGAAGCTCTTGGACCCGGTGGGCATCACGTTTGCACCACCCGGACTCCGTTCTGACCGGGGGAGGCTGCAGCATCCCCCTGGCACGGCGGAGTGCTCAGAAGTGGTCTGGGGTGCTCCCTGTGCCTTCTGTGGCACAGTGGGCGCGGCGGCCGGCTCCCCGGAGCCATTGGTGAGACTCCCAGCCCAGGGTCGGGATGCGAAGGAATGCGGGGCTGGGCCAGCCTGTCAAACATCATAGGGCGGATCCGCGGCAGCCTGGCCGCTGGCGCATCTACACCCCCGGCCGCCCGGGGTCAAGGGCAGGCGGAAACACGTTAGCTTTATTTATGCTGGTGTCGCACACGCGTCCCCGCCCCCACCCGTGCAGGCCTGCCCAGGAAGGGGGTGGCGGCCCTTGAGGCTGAGTTAGGAAGATTCTTTCTTTTCGTGTTTCCTACAGGCCGGTATTTAACTCGAGCACAAAAGACCCGTTACTCTCCCCTCCCCTGAGCAGTTGATTTTGCACAACTGGGCACAATTCCAGGCACATGGACCTCGGTTGAACGTCCAAGGGGGCAATTGAAGGGGGTGCCCGTCCTGGGCGGACACGAAGAGTGTGGTCCGTCCGATGGCCCGCAGTGACTTAGGTCCCAGATGCCCGGTCAGAGATGGGGGCCGGGAGCCCAGACGGGATGGGGCGCGGAGGGAGGCAGCCCGGCTCAGTGAGTTGGCAGCAGGCTCGGGCGGCGTCCCCGGAGCGCCGTGCCCGCCACGGATGACAGATGGGGGCCGCTCTGCCGTGCTGGCTTCACAGTGCGAGTAGCGGCTCCTCATTTTGCTCAGAAGGGGCCCGGCCAAACAGACGCACGCCTGCCGAGGGGGGTGCGGGTGTGCCGGCCCACGTGGCCCGCGGGCAGGCGGCAGGGACGCGGGTGTCCCCGGCTCCGGGGCGCTCGTCTCCTCTGCTGCAGGGAGGAGCTGGGTGTTGGCGGTGCTGTCAGAGCCTGGAGTTCTGATTAGTGGGGACAGGTGACGAATGTGCTAAATTAGAGAGTGCCGGGCGGGGGACGCGGCTGCCTCTGTGTACTCTGCATGAGGGGGAGGAGGGTGCTTCAAGTGGCGGGGACCCGCCTCTCCATGGCCCAGTGCAGCTTGTGGCTGCGGGGGGACTTCAGGGGCTCCGGGAGCACCCCACTTCTTAAAAGTGATGCTGTCGAGGGCCAAGGCTGTGTCCTCCCCAGGCCTTGACCGCAGCGGCTTTTCACCATGGCTGGGGCCAGGGCTGGCAGAGAGAGGACCCCAGAAGCCGCTCCCCATCCCTGAGTGAGGGGCTGCCTGGCCTGACCCGGTGTCCTGACCCCCCAGGTCTAGCCTGTGTGGGGGTGTCGCCAGCCCTGTCGGCTGTCTGCTCTTGCTCCCGCACAAGGCCCCGCGCCAGACCTCCGTCTCGGCATCCAGCGGGCCTGGCTGGTAGCACTTGGGCAAAGCAGGGAGCTGATGTTAATAAAAACCCTGCTGGATGAGGGGCCGAGGCGGCCGGGGCCCGGACAGTGATGCTCAGCGGCTGGGGCCACAGCCATCCTGGCCTGCTCAGGACCAGGGGGCGGGCCTGTGCTCCTGGGTGGGCACGGTCCCGGTCTCGCCGCCTGGAGCTGCGTGCGCGGAGCCTGGGCCTGGCACTGGTGGAGACACCTTTGGCAGGCGGCGGCCAGGCTGCTGGGTCGCGTTGTCCTCTCTGTTCTGGGCTTGGCAGTGTTCCCCCCTCCAGGCTGGCCTTCAGGTGAGGTCGGACGCTGGGGGATGGCGGCCTGGGCGGGGGACCGGTCAGTGTCCTTTCTTGGGCTGAGGTGTCCAGCGGGGGGCCCTGGTCTCTGCTCTCTCCCCATCTCCCCCTTTGTCACAGTCTTTTCCTTCCAGTTCTCTCCCCACATCTGTCTGCACCCGGCAGGAGGTGGTCGTCTGTCGGCCCCTCACCGGCCTGAGGACTGTGGTTGGGACACCCTGATGCCTCTCGAGGGGAGCAGCCTGAGTCAGTGACCACCCCCTCAGGGAGGCCGGGGCCTCCCAGGATTCCTGGTCGTAGGAGGAGGGGGCTAGTAGCTCCTTCCTGAAGTCTGGGTGGTAGCCCCATGCATGTCTCACTTTCTCCTCACATCACGTCTGATCATCTGCAGTGACTGACTGAGCAGGGTCTGCCAGGTGTCCCGGTTCAGGGGGTGAAGTGCCCAGTCTGGTCCACAGCCGGCTGGTGAGAGGGCCGTGTGGCAGAGGCTCCGGGTGCCTGCTGGGGACACATGCCCCTGACCGTGCTCCTGGCCCCAGCTGAGAGCTCCCGGCCTCCCCTGGGGTCCACTAGCCCAGCCGGCATGGAGGGTGCACAGCATTGGCCGTGATACTGGAGGGAGGGGGAGGCTTGGGGGATTGTTCCAGAAGGCACACACCCATGGGGTGGACAGAATTTGTGTCTCTGAGGCCGAGGCCGCGAGGCGGGGTGGGCTCTGAGCCTGGGGTGCCTTTCCTGCTCTCAGGAGGTCAGAGGCTGGCACCCCACTGTGCCTGGGGGTTGAAGCCACTTGGTCACCCCCCCGAAGCCGCTGGGCCTTGTGGACGAGGTCGCCTGCCGGGCCTCAGTGTTCTGGTCTGAGGGTCCAGAGAGCTGGACCCTCGAGCTCTCTGGTTGTGCTTGTCTGTGGGCAGCCATGCCGCCAGCAGGCGCCCCCTCCCCACACACTCCCCTGGTTGGAACAGTGGCACAGGATATCACCCAGGGGAAAGTCTGGCTGCTGGGGAGCGTCTGCTGGACCGCGGGCTGAGGGCCCGAGTCTTTCCTGGGAGGACCCCGAGGAGCCAGGCTGGCCGTGAGGCTGGTCGTGGGAGGGACTCTCTCGGCCACCAGCACGGTTCCCCTGGGCCTTTGGGCCCTGCCCATAGGAGCGAGCCCCCCTCGGGTTCTCAGGTGCCAGGCCTCAGGCCGAGGCCCGGGTGCCCGTTTGGTGCCCTTGGGGTGACCTTTGAGCCCTTTCAGCCTGCAAGATGCCCCAGGTCTGGGGCAGCTGTGTCTCAGTTGCCCGGCCTTTGGCTTCCTGGCTTGGACTGGATCTCAGTGGCTCCGGTGTCCATAAGGCGGTACCCAGCTGTCGGCCCCCATGTCCCCTGAGCCCCCCTGTGGTCGGCCTGGAGCAGGCTGGGTCGGCCCTGGAGCTGTGCGTGCTTGTGGCTCCGCCCTCTGTGCTGGCCCCGGGGAGTCGGCCGAGGGCACGAGAGAGACAGAAACTAAAGGGCAGCAGTGTTGGGGGCTTGACAGAGGCCGGACCCCTGCCCCACGCTGGGGGCATCGTTCCAGGCCTGGGCTGAGTGGCCAGGGGCAGGCCGGTTGGCACTTAACGGTGGACAGAGTAGAGGGGCCTCATCCTGGGGTTGGGGACGGTCAAGGGATGTGGCTGTGGGGGTGTGTCCATCGTCTACACAGTGTGGCACGCATCAGCCAGTGTACTGGGCTGAGTAGTGCCTGCAAGATTCATGTCCACCTAGAACCTCAAAATGTTACTTTTTGGGGAAATAGGGTTTTTGCAGATGTGACCAAGTTAAGATGAGGTTGGACTGAACTAGGGTGGGCCCCAAATCCAGTGATTAGTGTCCTCGTAAGAAGAGGAGAGGACTTGGAGGAGTCCACGTGAAGGTGGAGGCAGGTGTTGAGCTGGTGTGTCTGCAGCCCGGGGTTTCCTGTAACCCCTAGAAGCCAGGAGAGGCTGGACCGGTTCTCCCTCAGGGCCCTGCAAGGAACCAGCCTGCGACACCCTGATCTCGGGCTCCGGCCTCTGGGCTGCGAGAGGGTGAGCTCCTGTGGGTTAACCCCGTGGTCTGTGGTGCTTGGTTACGGTGGCCCCTTCCCCAGCTCACACACCCTGGGCTCACCCTCCACCATCCCCTGAGGGGGACGTGGGAGGTACTGGACACGTCGATGGGAGGCAGGCCCTCGTAGGATAGGTCGCAGTTGGCCTGGCCCCGTGTCAGCCTCTCCGACAAGGAGCAGAGCCCCCGGGAGAGGAACGTCAACCGTGAGATCGGTTGTTCTGAGCGCCTCGTTGCGAGGGCGGCCTGAGATTCTGAGCGGTTGACTTCGTGCCCATGTCCTCTGAGGATCCTGGGGAGTTGCCAGGAGGAGCCAGTTCACCCCGCCCTGCCCGGGGGGCTTCACTGAGGAGGTGTCCGTTCATGACACAGGGGTCTTCAGGGGCTCTCCTGCTGGACTGGCCTCTCCCTGCAGGATGCAGCCCTTGGAGACCCCCCTGGGAGTCTGGGACCCTCTTTCAGGGAGTGCCACCTCCATGCTGTCAGGGCCATCAGGGGCTTTCCTGCTGACTCAGGGGGTACAGTTTTGGTCTGACGGCTACACAGGGAGCCCTGACTTTGAGCCCCGCTTGGCTCTGTCCTGAGACCCTTGGCTGGACAGATGGCTTCCTGCAGCGTGTGCACGGGTGGCTGACGGGCCAGTGGGGCCTGATTTCCGGCTAGGGACCTGATCTGGGAGCCGTCTCGGCTCCAGCTGCATCTTCCTTTGAGCAGCTACGGAGAAGCACTGTCCAGAGAAGAGAAGGGCTCCAGTCTAGAGGTGGGGTCCCCCAAAGACTCCCCCTGCACTGACCCCAGAGCTTGGCCCTTGGCTTTCTTGGGTGATGAGGGTGTGCTGCCTCAGGCCCCAGCTCTCTGGGGTCCCCGTGCCCCCAGCCCAGCTCGAGAGGGCCTGGGGCATCTCAAGGCCATGAGGCTGTTTCCTGGTGACCCTGGGCTTCCCAGGGCTGTGTTCGGGGATGAGGAGCAGCACTTGGCTGTGTGTGACAGTAGGGGACAGGCAGACAGAGGAGACCCAGGCCCTGCTATGGCTGAGGGCGACCACTGCCACTTCCGGCTGAACGGTGTCCAGGGTGGGGATAGGGGGTGACCTGCGGAGGCCGGAGTGTGAAGGTCAAGGCAGGTGGGCATAATTAAAACATGGGGAGCTGATGGGCTGCTGGGGAGCGGTGGTCAGGTGGTTGGGGGTGGCCCCTGTCCACCGTCCCCAGCAGGGCCTGATGGGTGTCAGGAGCCTGGTGTGGGGACAGGGAGACGGACAGCTGAGGGCATCTGGTGGGGGGCCCGCAGCCTCGGGGCCTGGAAGCGTCTCTGGTGTTCCCCCTGGAAGAGGGTGCCCGCGTTGGTGGGCCTGGCGGGTCTGCCCAGCAGGAGGTCTGTGCCCACTGCGGACCTCGGACCCAGTCCCAGCAGACGAGCCTGCCGCAGGGACAGACCCCGGCCTGGAAGCACGGGGAGCGGCCACCGCCTGCCGGGAAGGTGGGGCCAGGTGGGGGCAGGCGGCACCATCCTGCCGTGTCCCTTTGTCTCTGTGAGAGTCGCCAGCCTGATGAGTCAGCCTGCATTAGCGCCTCGTAGAGAGGAAGGAGGACGCGATCTGGTCCTGGGCTCTGGCCACAGAACAGGCCCGCCCCGTCCCCATGATGTCGGGATGTTGGGAGGGACGACGTGCCTGGCAAGGCTGGCTGCGCCCTCGGGTGTGGCGGGCTGGTGCGCTGAAGTTCCCGTGTGGCGGCCGTGTCCTCCAGGCCACTGACCTTAGGGTTCAGTGGGAGTTCTGGGTTGCATAGAATGCCCCGCAGGGGGCAAGCAAGGCACTCTGGGGAGGTCTCCACAGAGCGCTGGAGACAGAGAAGGTGCCGACAGTGGAGACAGAAGGAGGTTGGGCAAGTATGGGACATGGGGATAGGGACGGGGCCACCACCTGGGAACGACCCACGTGAGCTGAGCACAGCGCTGCGAGTACATGAAGGTGGGGGCAGGAGGTGCGCACCATCATCCTGAGGAATGTTCTAGAAGCCAGAAGCGGTGTCCGGGTAATGGCCTGCTGGGTGGGCCTGGGGCACAGAGGCTCACAGATCCCAAACCTGGGGCCACAGTTTGACATTTTAGGATCTAGGCTTTCCAACGCTCCTTCCTTGATATTCCAGGGCATGTTTTTTGACTTAGCGTTGAAGTCTGCCTCAAGGAAAAAGGAGGGAAGGTGGAACTGTGTCAGGAACCCCACGGGCAGACACAGGGTGGACTTGGGGAAGGGGGTCCAGCCTCACTCCCGCCCGGCATCGGATCAGCGCCGTCATGGCCCAGCAGAACTTCCTTGCTTGGAGCTGGAGAATGGGCACCTGGGCACCGTGGTGGAGGGTGGGGGTGTCTGGGCCTGGGCACACGGGGAGCCCAGAGGAAAGGTCTGGAGTGCTCAGGCTGGGCCTGAAGCTCCCCCTCTGCCCAGGCCAGCCCCGAGGCCAACTCCCTGGGGCCATCACTGATTCCAGCACACAGTGGGGCCACCATCCCTGCACTGGCTCTGGGGTTGGGCAGTGTCCCAGCACCCCACTCTCTCCCTCTGTCCAGCGTTTGGGTGGTCTCCCGCCCCGAGATGATCTCTTCTGTCCTAAAGTTCGCGTGGCGGACCCCTCCCCTCCTACTCAGTGTGGGGGAGCAGCCCCTGGTTTGTGGCTCCTCATTGGGTAACTGTCTGCGTCTGGCCCAACCCAGTAGGCTGCTGTCACCCGTGTGTGGCTTGAATGGCAGGCACACAGGCCCAGCCTCGAACAGGCCCCGTGTGTCCTCTGATCACCGATCACCACATTCCTTTGCTGTGACCGCTCGTCAGCAGCCACAGACAGACACCGTCAGGAGACGATCCCGTCCACCAATTTAAGCGAAGCGACTGCAACTCAGTGGCAGGATCTCCTGCATTTGGGTGTTTCCTCACTCAGTGTGTTCAGACCTGAGGAGGAGGGCAGGCCGCCCGCGTGGCCGGGACGGGGCTAGGGTGGTCAGGTTCTTCCCGAGAGGGAGGCATCCCTCGCCTGGACGGCTGTGCTGGGCTGCGGGTCACGTTCCTGCCCGCAGGAGATGGGAGTGCCCTGTGGGTGAGGGCCGGCCGCCTCTGACCCCGGAGCACGGTGCCAGTGATGGGGAGGTTCCTCCCATTCGGTGCAGGGAGCTCTTCGCTCTGTCCCGGCCTGGAGGGGCACTTCAGCACCTGAGTGCTGTCCACCGATGAGGAAACTGAGGCTCAGAGCGGGTCCCTGCACAGCCCCGGGATTCGGAGCCCAGGCAGGCCCACTCAGGCACCCCTTGTTGTTCTTTCAAAGTTTTGTTGAGATGTGATTCCCACGCCACACAACCTGCTCACGTAAAGTACGCAATTTGGTGGTTTTTACCGTTGGGTCCGAGTTATGCGGCTATCACTACAGTCGGTTGTGGAACTTGCTCATCACCCCGAAAGGAGACCCCATCCCCGTTAGCAGTTGCTCCCCACCCCCTCCCCCAGCCCCTGGCACCCGCCAGTTTGCTTTCTGTCTGTGGATTTGCCTCTTCTGCACATTTCGCAGAAATGGACTCGCACCACGTGGCCTGTGCCTGGCTTCTCTCCCTGGGCTCGATGTGCTCAAGTTCATCTGTATTGTGGCGGGTCAGAGTTCCTTTCCTCTTCATGGCTGCGTAATATGCCGTTGTCTGGATGGGCACGTGTCCCCCATTCCCCATTGATGGACACTCGAGTGTTTCTCCGTTCAGGCTGCTGTGAATGGAGCTACCGTGAACAGTCATGTGCAAGTTTCATTTGCGCTGTCTTCAGTCCCCTGGGCACGTACCCAGGAGCGGAGTTGCTGGGTCAGAGGGGAACTTTGTTGAATCGTTTGAGGAGCTGCCAAAGTGTTTTCCAGAGCGACGCCTCCTTCCTGACCCCTCACCCTGCTGGACCTGGGTCTCTGAGCCGCTGGCTTTGCAGCAGCCTTGGTGGTGCCAGAGGAGGCAGCCGGTGGGCATCAGCACCACCCCCGCCCCTGCCAGAGCTCGCCCGTGTGAGCAGGGTGCTCACTGCCTCCCCTCCCGCAGACGCTGCCGGGGCGTCCGCCTGGGAGGTGGGTAGCCCTGCCAGTCAGTTTAGAAGCGGGGTCTCAGCAGCCTCCTGGGTTGGAGCGGCCCTTCTGGTCTGGATCTGCCCCCCGTGGACCATCCAGGTGGGGCAGGCGCGTGGGAGCCACGTCCGGGCGCACAGGTGGGCTCACGGGTGGGGCGGCGCAAGGCTTGGCGGCGTGCAGCCTGGGCGGGCGGCGCCGAGCCGCGGGTGGGAGTCGCCGGTGCGCGTGTGTTTGCTCGGCATCCGTCCTTCCGTCAGCCCTCTGGAGGATTTCAACACCCACACTTGAAATAAAAAAAATTATTAATGAGCTTGGCGCGGTTGCCATGGGAACCTGTTGCTAATGAATCTCTGGGGTTTCCTTTACCTTCGCCGACAGGCCAGCGCTGCACTCCCCAAGACAACACGTTTCCCACTAATCAGGTTGCCGTGGCAACGCCGTCGCTAATCCCCAGCCAGGCTCCTGGTGTACCGGCCTGGCCCGAGTTACATAAAGCAATTTAGCGCGACTGAGGCTGCTCCCAGATGAGAGACCCCTCGGCCGTCCACCTGACTCCCTGGATGCCATCTCCATGGGCGTCCCCGCCATCCGCTCTTCACCCCCTCTTCCAGGGCCACACGTGGGCTGTCTCAGATGTGGAAAAGGGAGGCGCCCGGAACCCATGGTGTATTTTTTGCTAGAAAGGGAAGCCCTGGAGGTTGGGCTCTTTGCTGGGGTCACTGTGTCTGCGGTGCCCGGGGGCCGGGATGTCGTAGGTGCTCAGTAAAGTGCACGCACAGGGGAACAGCCCGCGGAGGTGACCGCTCACCCCCAGGCCCACTGGTGGTGGGAAGACATTCTAGAAGGAGCGTGGGCACATGTACCCCGGGTGGACCACAGTCACAAGGGGCACGGGCAGGGGAAGCGAGGGTGGATTCCCATGGCCCCCACCCTATCCTGTGATGGGAGGGAGGCGGGCGTGGGATGCCCACGGCGACCATCCATGCTCTTGGCTGACCCCCGGGAGCCCATGTGATGCGGTCTCTTCTGATGCCAGCCGGATGCCCGGGGCTGCACTCAGTGGGCATTTGTGGTGGCCATCAATGACCCCTTCTCCTGTCTCTCCAGCCAAGGATTTGAGGCCCTACTGTGTGGCAGGCCCCAGAGTGGGGATCCGAAGCTCTCATGGTCCAGCCGTCTGCCTACGGCCTGGCTCTAGGACAGGGTCAGCTGTGCCAGGAGGTGCCAGCAGCACCCTCAAGCCGGGTGGAGGCTGCTGGACCGGGATTTTGGTGCTCTGGCAGCTCTGGGGTGCCCTCCAGCTGCCTGAGTGGGTGCTGGGTGGGAGGCAGGTGGCCCTGCCCAAGTCACCCCCCATAGTTGAGGGGTGTGCTGCTGTATGGGGAGGGCTTCCTGGAGGAGGTGGTCTGGACAGAACCCTGATGGGAATGGGAGTCTCTGTCAGGGCAAAGCCTAGTGTGTCTTGTAGACCCCGATTTCCCCAAAAAGCTCCTTGCTCGCTCGGGCTGAGCCGTGAACCCAGCTCAGGGATCTGCTGGGGGCACCAAGCCCCTCAGACTCCTGAGCAGCCCCTCCCCCACCCCCTCATTCTGGGGTTGCCTTGTTCTGGAGCGATCAGGACGCCCCCAGCCTTGCTTCCTCGCTTAGTCCACTCCAGCAGCCATAACAAATTCTCCAGATCTTGTGGCTTAAACCTTAAATGTATTTGCTCCGGGTCCCGGAGTCCGAGGTCCGAGGTCCGGGCGTCAGCTGGGCTGGTTTCTCCTGAGGCCTCTGTCCTTGGAGTGTAGATGGCTGTCTCCTCCCTGTGTCCTCATGGGGTCGTCTCCATGTGTCTGTGTCCCAATCTCCTCCTCTTATGAGGACGCAGTCACACGGGATTAGGGCCCACCCGAGTGGCTTTGTTTTCCTCATCACTTCTCTAAAGACCCCACCTCCACATGCAGACTCATCGAGGTTCTGGGGGCTGGATTTCTCTGGGAGGCAGCGCAGCCCACAGCACCTCCCTGGACCCCACAGGCCCCGGCTGGGCCCTGCCTTCAGCTCTGGGCTTCTCTGGTCTTCCTGAGCCCCCAGGCAGCTCCCCGGGGGCAGCTCCAGGCTGGCCCGGCCTCCCCCACACCCTCCTGGCACATGGTTCCCGGCCCATGTGGGGCCCTCCAGCCACACCCCCTCTGTCAACTCTCTGCTACCAGCCTCAGGGTCCCCCGACAGCACCCCACTCTGAAATACTCTAGCAGGCAAGCATCTAAGCCGGGGGCCCAAAATAGGGCTCATGGGGGGAGCACTTGTTCCCACAGCCACTGCCACCTAAATATACAGCCCTGTGTGGCCCTGGCCTCTGTGTGGCCCCGCCCGGCTGCCCTCCACAGACAGCGCCCCTCACAAGGTCCGGCTGCCTTCCCGGGTGAAAGGGGAGGCCGTCCTGCAGCCCCCGGGGCCCCCACGACAGGGCAGCGTGTGGAGGTGGGCCCGGGCTGGAGGTCTCAAGCCCTGGAGAGCCCCCTGCCCGTCCGGGATGAGCTAAGGGGGTGCTTCTGCCTGGGACCTGAGGCCAATAACTCAGGTGCTCAGTAAACACACAGTCGGGGCAGAGGGAGGATGGAGGGAAGGTTCTAGATCATTCCAGATAGTAGTGTGATCTTCTGATGCCAGGGGCCGCAATCTTGGGGTCTGCTGGAATAGGGGTGCTGCAACCAGAGAGGGGAGGGAGGTGGGCTGGGCCGCGGGCAGCAGTTCCAGGCCCGAGGCCTCAGGTCTGTCCGTGGCCAGTGGAGCTCCCTGGCCCGTGGCTGCGTCCATCTCTCCAGGACCTGCCAGGCCTGGCCTGGCCCTTTCTCAGGCTGGGCGTCCAGGGAGCCAGGGACACTGGTTCTGAGAAGAGAGGAAGCTGGGTCTGGGTCTCGCCCTCAGGACAGGGATGGCGGCCATCTCACAGCCCCGTGGGGTCCTGGGTGGTGGGGTGGGGTCTGGAAATTGTTCTCCTTCCTCCGGTGAGCAGCAGGCAGATGGAGGGAGGGACTGATGGACAGGTGGCAGGCAGGGGCGGAGGCCTGGAAGCCTCAGTGGTGCCCCATCCCTGCCGCCAGTCCACGCCACACGCAGGGCAACCCCAGTCTGGGCCGACACCACGGCTGAGGTCAGGTGTTGGATCAGAGGGATGTCCCCGGGAGCCTGTGTCACCCTTGCCATGCACTCCTGCTCGGCTCCCCGAGCCTGATGGGCTCACATTGGAGTGGCCGGGGCCCCACACGGAGCCAGGAGCTGTAGGTCATCAGCACTCGCAGCCCCAGAAGCGCCCAGGGTGTGTGGGGCCCCGGCGGGTGTCTCTGGGCCGGCTTCTGTGTGTGGCTGTGTGGTTTTAGTTCAGCTTCTCCAGTGCTGTGAGGATTTTTTCTGGAAGGAACATCAACTTGAACTTGCTAATGGAGGCTTTGACCAAAGGCAGAAGGGGCCGGGTGGCTGTGACTCCCTCGTGGCCGGGAGTGTCCAGGCAGAAACATCAGGCTAGTGGCCATGTGAAGGAGCTGTCTCCAGGGGGCTCCGCGGGCCCTGCCAGCCCGAGGCGGGACAGGGCTGCGGCAGGCTGGGTGGTGGTCGGGGCCGGGTCCCCAGTGTCCACTCCGGCCATCCAGGCTCTGTGGGTCGATCCCTCCAGCCTTCTCTGTTCCTCTCACAGCTGCTGTGGCCAGCACGTGTGGCCTGAGGCGTGGCTGAGCTGGTGTCTGCTGGCCCGTTGTGGCTGGGTGTGGGCTGGGGTTTGTGGCTGTACATGGTCAGGGTGACAGCCCAAGAGGGACGGCCCCAGGTACCCTCCCACCCGGCCAGTGGCTTCCACTGTGCAGGCCAGAGTGGGAAGGTCACTGTCCAGACACGTGCCCCATGTGTGGGTGTCAGCAGAGGGATTAGAGCAGGGTCCCCAGTGGCAACAGACGCCCCAGGAAGTGCCTTCTCCTCCCGGCCTGGGCCAGACCCAGATGGTGGGCGTGTTGGGGCGCCACGCAGGGCAGGGGGCTCTCTGGGCCCTCCTTCCAGTGCAGGCTCCCCCCACCCGGTGCCAGTGGGCCTTCTCCCACCTGGGCCTTGGTCCCAAGTTCTCTTCCTGGACCCCCGTGGAGGTGGTGTTCTCCGGACCAGCCCCGGCGCTCCTTCCCCTGCCTCCCAGCCCACAGGCTGACCCACCTGGTGGAGTGGGCAGCTCCCAGCCCTGGGCTGGGCATCAGGAATTCAGGAGCGAGCTCCTGAGTTATGTCGAGTGTCTCATGCCTGCAGTTCCACACAGAGCTCCCTCGTCCGGGGGTCGTGCCCCGTCCCAGCCAGGGCCCTTGCAGGTCCCATGGGGAGTGGTTGGGCAGGGAGTCTGGGGGGAGCCCTGATGCACGAGGTAGGGGTGCCCTGCGGCTACGCCCTCCACGGACCCCCATGCAGGGTGGACGTCCTTGCCCAGTGACCACTGAAGCCTCTCTAGGGTGGGGAGGGCAGGGCCATCGGGAGGGCATTAGCCATTCCCGGTGCCGCACCCCACCCCGATGGCCATGGGGCTCCCCACCCTGCTGCCTGGCTCCCCGGAGCCTTCCCCGGGGGGCAGCTGGAGGAGCCCAGCCCTGTGCCCGCCACTCAGGGAGGCCGCCCTCTGTCCATCTCTCAGGCCCGGCTCCTGGCCCAGGCTGGGCGGGCTGTGCCCCGTCGCAGCCTCGCCCCTCTGCGTGGCTGGATTCCGTGGAATCACCCGCAGAATCACGTCGGAAAGTTTGGGGCTGGCGGTGGTGGCGGCTGGGGTGTTTCCTGCCCGTTTGAAATACGACCTGCCGGCTGGTGGGAGCGAGGGATGTTTTAATTCCTAATTTAGACTGTTTATCTGCCGAGCTCTGGAGGCCGGGCAGGCGGGAAGAGAGAGTCCCCCGCCCGCCCCTCCCGGGGCGCCGCTCCTGCTCAGCTGCGTGGTGGGCTCGGGGCGGGCTCGCCTCTGGACATCGCTCCCCACAGTAGGCTGGGCACCACCCACCCTCCCCACACCTTCCGGCTCTTTCTCTAGGACGGGGACCTGAGGGCATGTGTGACTGGCCAGGAGCACAGTGTGGCAGAGTGGGGCCCGTGGGGCCCGGGAGCTCTGACGAGTCTGACGGCCAGGCCGGGTGGCCGCCTCTGTGGCCCCTGGGTTGGAGTTTTACTGTAAAAGACAGGAGACACAGGGAGAGGTGGGGGGAAACCAGGTCAGTGTGAAGCGAGTCAAAACTCTCCTCCCCCTGCAGAGCCCCCCAGGCCGCTAACAAGCGTGCAAGGATCAGTGTGCTCTCTCCGACTTTAATGAGGAAATGTGTTTCCTTCTCCCGCGAGGGATGCTGGTTGAGGCCGGGGCTGGCTTCGCGGTTGCCGTGCCAACCTTCCAGTGTCCCCTCCGGCACATCCTCTGCTCTGGGTGGGACCCGCCTCTGGAGGGGTCTGGGGGCCTGGCCTCTGGGGCGCCCATACAGGCTTGCTGCTCACAGCTGGGAGGGCCCTGGGCTGAGCTGACCCCTCACAGGCAGGCTGGGAAAGGTGTTTCTGAGTGGGGGGAGGGACTTGCCGAGGGTCCTACAGCTCTGGGTGACCGAGCTCTGGGCCGCCAGAGTGTCCAGTATGTGGGCCAGCAGCTGCTCGGCACCGACCATGGGGAGTTGCCTTGGGACCCAGGTGTGGCCTCGTGCAGGCGCCCCAAGGGGCTGGCTGGCCAGGTCCCCACGTCCAGCTCTGCCCCGACCCCATGCCCAAGCCCTCTCCCTTTGTGCACCCTGGACCGTGGCTGACTGAGCCTGTCCTGGTCCCCCCGCCAAGCCTTTGTGCTTGCGGAGCCCTCTGCTCTTGTGCCTGTCCGCCCACATCAGCATGCGCCCCCATCCTCCTGGGCTGCTCGCCGCAGCCCCTGTGGTACTCAGGAGCCTCCTTCTCAGAGACCCCTTCTGAGAAGCGCTCCTCCTTGGGATGAGAGCCCTGGAGGCCGGGGGATCACCAGGGGCCATAAGAATAAGGGCCGAACTTGGGGGAGGTTTCCTGGGAAAGCCGCCCGGGCTGTGGGAGCTGGTCCTGGACTGCGTGACGCTATCCAGACCCCACACCTCCCCTTCCGGGCAGCAAGCCCCCCTCGCCCTACCTGCTGGCCACAGGCCGAGGTCCAGCCTCCTTGATGCTATTGCCCCGTCCAGAGCCAGCTGCTCAATTGCAAACCCTCACAACCCTGAACCTTGGCCCTAAGGAAGCTTCCAGAAGCGTGTGTGGCTGGTGGGAGGTTTCTCTAAAATGTGCCATCCATGTCTACGTGCAAAGGACACCCCTTGGGCTTCTTTCAGAGCTCTGTGCCCCCACGCTCAGCCCGGGCAGTGCGTGGCACCGGCTTGTGGAGGGAACCCTGAGAGTGGGAACAGCAGGTAGCCGCGTGCCGTGCCCCTCGGAGCTCAGGAATTCCCTAATTAGAGGATTTGTTGTGAAAGTGCCCAGTTCCCTCTGAGCGGGCTTCCTGCAGCCACGGGGATGGACGCTGGCCCTCAGCCCTGTAGGCAATTCTCCTGAGGGTGGGGGTGGGCTGCGGGGGGTCCCTGCCCCAGGAGGGGTGGCTTTGCATCCTCTCAGGGGCAAGGATCTGCCCGTGGGAAGGGTGGCCTTTGTTCCTCCATGAGGGACCCTTCAAGCACTGAGTGGCCCCCAATCTGAGGCCCTCAAGGTCTGGGCCAGCCTTGTGGTGACATCTTTAGTCCTCCCACAGACAGCAGGGGGGTGTCTGCGGGGGCAGTGGCCATGCTGGGTGAGGGGGCGTGGAGCCGCCCTGTGAGAATGGCGTTCATTCGAGTGGCTGGGAGGGCCTGGAGCACTTCGTCCCCCGGGGATGCTGGGTTGGGGGGGGCGTATCACACTGTGGTTGTTACGGGCACCAGTTGGAACCCGGAGGTGGCCTGTGGAGGGACAGGGCGCTGTCCGGGGCGGGTCACTGAGAGATGGGCAGGTTCAGGACCTGGGATGCTGGGGCCCAGCAGGAGGCCCCATGTGGGGTGGGGGATGGGAGCTCATTGGTGGGGGGGCAGGAGCTTCGTGGCCCAGCAGGCAGTGGGGGTGGGTCTGAGCCCCCTGGTGGGGATGGGGCACATCTTTATGCGTGCAGGAGCCCCTTGCACTGCGTGACACGCCCAGCCACCCAGGGGTTGTCTGCTGACCACTCAGCAGGGTATTCTATTCTCCAGGCCGCGAAACGGAGGTTCCCAAACTCGGGGGTCTTGGGACTCCTTCACACTCACCAATTAATTGAGGCCCCAGGGAGCTTCTGCGATGGGATTCTGTCTAATTTTGCCTTGTTGGCATTAAAACCAGGAAATTTAGAAGTTGCTGTTTAGTAATTCATTTAAACTGACCATAACAAACCCACCATGTGTTAATACAGCACTTTCTTTTGTGAAAAATTGACTATGTTTTCCAAGACATAAAAGCTTAGAAAGAAGAGGGGCGTTTTAAGGTTTTGCAAGTCCCTTGACTGCTCGCATGATGGAATCATCCGGAGACAGTCGGCTGCTCTCTCTGCTTCTGCAGCAGTCCGTCAGGCGGCCTCTGGCGAGACCCCGCGTGCCTGTGCAGGGTGTGGATGAGGAGGGCGGCGACCTGGGGACCCCTGAGGGTCTGGCCTGAAAGTGTGGTGCGCACCATGCGAGAGAATCCTCCAGCTCCCAAAACGCCGTGTCCTGGAGTGGACATGCCTCCCGAGGCTCCTGTTTTCCAGATCAGGTGACATCTGCGCACTCGAAACAGCGCCTGGCAGAAGCGCTGACCGCTGCTGACCCCATGCTGTGCGGGAGCTGCCTCAGTTGGCTCACCCCTGCGACAGGCAGTTGGGCCCAAGGGTCTGGCTCGGTCACCCTTGGCCCCAATGCCACCACCAGGGACAAGGGCTGAGCGCAGGCCCCTCTCCCTGCTTTTGGCCCAGGTTCCCTCCCAGAGCCCACCCTTGGTGGAACCGGACCCCCGGAAGACATGTGCTCTGAGGAGCCTGGAGACCAAGAGATGGAGTGACACTCGCCATCAGCCAGATGCATGTTCAGCTCCTGGCCACAGACACGTGGGGCTGACCATCTTCCTCCTGGAGGGGCTGCCAGCCCCACATCCCCAGCCGTGGGCAGCCCAAGCCCCCAGGCCAGGCTGGATGCCAGGGGGAGAGGCTGTGATGCAGCCAAGCTGGAGGAGGGAGGGGCAGGGCCCAGGAGGGCTTGAAGGGGAGACCCCGCTCTGCCCAGGCTGTTGGGGTCCAGCTGTGCCCAAGCCCCTCACCCCAGCCACACCCACACCCCCTCCCCCAGCAGCAGCCCCTCCCCCAGCCGTGCCCATGCTCCCTCCCGCAGCAGGGGCACCCCTGTCTTCCCGGATGCAGCAGCAGCAGCAGCAGCAGCAGCGGCAGCGAGCGAGCGTGGACAGCCCGCCACACTGGGGAGGGGAGAGGCGTCCCATTGTTAGTTTAAAAAAAATGACTCAGACAATTCACAGAAGCCTGCCTTTTCCTGCTGGTTTCCAAGAATTCCGTTCCAACATAATGGATCGAGTTATTAGGGGATCGATTCAGACACTGGCGGCTGGAGTGGAGCCAGGATGGGCGAATCGGCGCGCTGCACGCAAGACTCCCCAGGGCCCAGGTCTGCAGTTAGGGGGCCGGTGGGCAGGCAGGCGGCCAGTGGGAGGTGCCCACCCCCACCGGCTGGGCCATGCCATCCACTGTGTGGTGGGAGGCGGGGCCACAGGGCACCAGGGCCTACTGTGCGCACAACCTGTGTCCTTCCAGTGAAGCTCTTCTTGGTTTATGACTCCACAGAGGGTAAAGCCCTTCTGGGTGCATGGCCCCCACATCCACAGCCCCACTTGATGTGAGGCACTACTGAGTGCGTGGTCCATTGAGAGTGAGGGCTACTGTGTGCACACACCCAAGTGCATGGCGCCGCGTAGCCTGTGACTCCTCCGTCTGTCGGTGCCCTGGGGGTGAGGCCCCACTGTGTGCACAGGTGTACCTTCCAAGCAAAACGTGTGTGCAGGGGTCTCCCAGGGCCCATCCTCTGTGTGGGGTGAACAGGGAGTGCCCTGAGGAGGCCCAGGAGGGCCCCCCGCCCCCCAGTAGGTCTTGGCTCGCCCCTGCTGGGCCATTCTGTGTACTCTGAACCGTGAAGACCCAGTTGTGGGGCAGTGGGTGTCCCACAGGACCCTCACTTTTCATCGCCCAATGTCCTGGGGGTTGGGAGGGGTGGCCCCACTGACTGGGGAGACCACCGTGTCTCCAGCCCTGCTCTGCCCGCCCACAGGGCTCCTTGTTCCTGCCGCTCTGTCACCATCCCACCCCACGGCCTGGGCATGGGCTGGACCCCCTGGTAGCCAGGGGGCTCGCCTCTTCCTTCTTTCAGGCCTGAAACACCCCTCACTGTGTTGATGGTCCTGCTGGCACTCGTAACTGCCAGACACATTGCCTGTTCTTTATTACTCTGGTCTGGCTCTGTGCAGGCTGCCCTTGACTGTTCACACAGTGGGTGCTCCATAAGTGGCTGAGGGACACTGAGGAGCTCTTGGACTCGTTCAGGAACCTCCCCGAGGAAGAGCCCTCGGTATGGGTTTCGAGGGATGAATAGGAGTGTTCGCAAGGCAGGAAATTAGATGGGCATTGCATGTGGCGGGATCATCGGGACCAAACTTGAGGGCCCATCAGGCAGGTGTGCTCCGCTGGCACACACCTGTGTTGGTGTCCCCCCCCCCACCGTCACACCCACCCACCCCCGACAACCTGAGCTCTGCTCCTAGGTCCTGTGTGGGGACCCTGACTCCTACGTCCTGTGGCTACCATCCCATTTCCGGTCACATGGCATGTCTCGTTCAGCCAGTTCTGCACGCGGTGCTTCCAAGAGTCTCTGCAAATTGGCTGGCATAATGGCCCAGCTGGGTCCTCAGCTTCGAGCATTTCAGCCCATTAAGCGCAAACACTGCGTCGTTTGAAGTCTCCCGTGCCAGGGCCGCCCCGCCTGTCGGTGGCCGCACAGAGCTCTGATTAGCGCCTGGCGGGGGGCCCCATCGCTGTCGTCTGGACATCTCCCTCCCTTGTCTTGGCTGCGGTGGCGGGGGGGGGGCGGGGAGGCGCGGCTGAGCACGGCCGCTCTTGTCGGAAATTCCCTGGGCCCAGCTGTGCACAGGCCAGGGGCTTGGGCCTGGGGGTCTGTTGCCACCGCTGCTCCTGGCAGCGCAGGAAGCCTGCCTCTGTGTGACCCCAGCTCTGGGAAATGCCAAAGACAGCCATGGCTCCTGGGGTGTGGGGAGAGGGAATGGGGGGCACTTTGCGTCCCACTAGTGATGGCACGTGTCCCCCTCTGCCCAGGAGTGGGGTCTGTGGTGGGGCAGGTGGCAGCAGGAAGCAGGGCCCCCTCAGGGCTGGCAGGTCAGGTCTTCACGTCCGGGGACGATTTCCACAGCGCCTAGGGGACGCGGGACATGGGGTTGAATGTTCACGGCCTCCCTGGACTGGCGCCCTGAGCGGTGGGATGGAGGTGGCATTGGGGTTCTGGGGCTGGCCTGGGCTCTCTGTGACCTGGCAGGTGACTTGCCCCGAGCCTCAGTTTATCCCCCAGGAAAACAATGCTGGGAGGGGACCAGGGGGCCCCACCCTGGCTGGGGAGTCATCACTGTCTGGCTGTCTCTCCGTCCGGGCAGCCAGACCCCCGGCCACTCCCCTGTGTCTCTTCACCCAGCGTCTGGAACTCAGCGGGGATGAGGCGTCGTGGCCACACCTGCCCCAGGGGGCTCCCAGCTGGGGAGTGAGCCAGGACCCACCAGGGGACGGGGAGGGACCTCAGGATGTGGTGGCACTTGTGGGGTATATTCATCAGCTTGGGGCCGCCATAACAAAACCCTGCAGACCGGGCGGTTTAAACCACACCCATGTATTCCTTCCCCGTCCTAGAGGCCGGAGGTCTGAGGTCAGGGTGTCGCCAGGGCTGGTTTCTCCTGAGGCCTTTGTCCTTGGCGTGTAGACGTCTCCTCCCTGTGTTCTCACATGGTCGTTCTTCTGCGTGTGTCTGTGTCCTGATTCCCTCTTCGTATAAGGACACGGTTGTACTGGATAAGGGTCCACTGGTGGGACCTCGTTTTATGTTCATCATCTCTTTGAAGACCCCACCCCCAATGTGGTCACATTCTGAGGTCGTGGGGGCTGGGGTCCAACAAAAGAACTTGGAGGGGACACAGCTCAGCCCATGAAAGGGAGGCTGGGGCCAGGCCTGGAGAGATCTAGGGTGAGAGGGAGGGCCCGTGGGGCGTGGCCGAGTAGGGAAGGTGACCGTGGCCTGGACAGAAGGATGAAGGGGGCCGATGTGCCCCTGGGCCTGGCACTGGAGGCCCTTTGCACTTTGAGGCCACAATTCCTCATAGGAGTGTGTCCTCCCTCCCCGTGGCCTGGGCCAGAGGTGACCCTTGTATTTGAGACGAACGTGCCTGACCCTGAGCGCGGTCGGAGCCACGCCCTGTTGTGCACGCAGAGGGCCGCTGGCCCTGACCTTGGGCAGGCTCTTCCGAGGATGCTGGCGGCAGCGGTAGCATGTAAATGTCAGGGCCAAGGGCAGCAGGGGCCCCGGGTGGCCGTGGAGGGGAAGCAGCCTCAGGAGGCGTGGGGGGCAGCAGTGCTGGACGATGAGAGCCCGTCCAGCTACTTTCACTCTGAGGTTGGCGTTCTGTGGGTCTGGGTCCTTTTTAGATGTCACCGCTGTTGATAACACGGCTGGCGGAGGGAGGGCAGGGCCGGGGCCAGACTCCCAGCATCCCAGCCTCCGCACGGCCTTTGAGGTCCAGCAGTGGGAACTGAGGGCGTCCAGGGGGCGAGGCTCCCTGTGAGGAGTGAGCAGGGCTGCCCAGGCCCCCTTGGAGGGGCTGGGCCCTGGGGCCTTGTGCCCAGCTCAGCAATGTGGGTGAGGGTGTCTGCTTGGTTGCAGGGGGGTCCCCAAGACCTGAGAAGAGGCACCCAGGGGAGACAGGAGGCCCTACTGGGCCTTCAGCTTACTGCATGACCAGGACTTTCTTCTCCCTGGGTCCCTGTGTGTCCGTCTGTAAAATGAAAGCTCCAGAGTCGGGGGCCTCCAGCCTGTCCCCCTGCCTGGGCCAAGCCTCTCCAGGGGGTCCTCAGGCCACCCCTTGGGCAGGTTCTGGGCTGTCCACGCTCTCTGGGAGGAAGAACAGAGCTCAGGCAGGTGGAGCCAGGGCTGGGGCGGGAGGGCAGTCCTCACGCGGTCTGCTCCCCCAAGACCGCTGGGGCTTCAAGGGCTCTGCGTCGGGCATGGGGGCCCAGAGAGGCACGGCCTCCCCCAGGGTGGCCTGGAGGTCACCAGGGAGCCTGCACCAGAACCCGTTTATCCAGGGACCGAGGGGCTGCCCTTGGATCCAGGGCAGTGAGGAGCCTGTGCTGGGAAGGTGGGCTCAGCTTCTTCCTCCTGGGGAGACGGTCCTGCCCAGGTCGGGGCCCAAGGTGGGGCCCCGGAGAGGGTGCCTCTGTGGGCTGATGGGGTCCCCACGGGCCTGCAGGGGGGCTTCTGGGTGGGGGTCGGCCACTCCTGGCTCTTGCTGTTGCCTCGCCGGTCCCTGGCCCCAGAGCCAGGCCCAGCCCCTCCCACCGTGAGTCCCCCGCCCCCAGGTCCCCTTGTGGTGGCTGTCTGGCTCTTGGCCAGCCCCCAGATCCCTCCCACTGTGGTGTGATCCCAGGACCAGCAGGCTCTCCAGTCAGCAGGCACCCAGCACACATTCCCCTTGCTCCGTGGGCCGGCCTGAGCTCTGTCCCACTCAGGGCGGATTCCTGCAGGTGGGTGTGAGGCTCTTGGGGGCTGCAGCTCTTGTGTCCATTTTCTGTTCTGGCGTTTGTCCCTCTGCAGCCAGCTGGGGCCTAGGACTGCTCCGGAGGGCAGAGGCCACCTTAACTCTCAGTGCCTGGGACTTAGCTGGAAGGTTCTGGGGGGCCTCCACCCAACCCTCTTCTCCAGGCACCTGTGGGGTCCCTGATCAGCGGCTCACAGCCTGCAGGAGGGCCAGCCCTGTCCAGCGGGGTCCCTGTGAATCATGGGACCTGATGTAGTGACAGTGCCTGATGTGGGGGCAAGTGAGTGACCGAGTGGGCAGCAGCTGTGGGGGTGCTTGATCCCCAAGGCAGGTGAGAGGGTCGGTCCTCCTCTGTCACACTGCTCCTCAAACCTGACTGGGGCGTGAAAACACCGTGCCCAGGGTCCCTAGTCGGCTGTCCCCACATGGGGGCAGGAGCTATATTTTTATCCAACACTCCGTGGATTCTGGGCCACCAGAACGTTTGGGAAGGTGCCCTGGGGGCTGGTGGGGAGGGTCTCTGGTCCCATCTGTGGGTGGGGCCTACACTCTGACAGCTCAGAGGCTCTGGGGCGGTTCCCCTGTCCCCCACCCTAGAAGGAGGCCCTAGCTGACCCAGCCTTGGTGCTTGGTGCACCCTGTGCCGTGGGAGAGCCGGCGGCGGGGCGGGCGCTGCACAGAGGCCTGTCCTTCCTCCTCCTTAATAAACACCCGGTTGCCAGGCGACACTTGTGGGGAAGCGGGATTTGCAGGGAGCAGCCATGTGGGGTGAGCGTGTGGGGACGGCGCCTGCTGCAGAGCTGTCGGCCCCTGTATCGGGGTGAGCCAGGCACACACGTGTGCAGAGAGATGTGTGTACACGTGGTGCGTGTTCCCACCACGGTTGCTGTGTGTCCCATTGTGAGCTGGGTCTTAACGCCAAGGATGGGGCCATGCGCATCCTCCGCAAAGTGTGTAAAGGTGTGGGGGACTCAGGCCGCCAGGGGTCCCACACTTGGGGGCAGAGCCTTGGTGGACCAGGACCTCTCACGGGGGCTCCTGGCCCAGGGACGAGGGAAGTGTGTCCCAGTGGCTGTCCCCAGACCTGCGGAGGCCTCCCCCAGGTCCCGGCCTCTGGGGATGGATTCAGTTGGGGGTCTGCGGCTAGGTGCGCTCGCCCCGGCTCTCCTCTCGCAGGAAGGAGCCTCTTGCACAGCCCCTGGGCCCCCCTCTGGGGCCGCCTGCGGGCTCGGGGGTGGAGCAGGCGGCAGGCGCTCCAGGCCGGGTTCCCATGGAAGGAGCGTCCGGTCCCCCGGGGTCGCTAATTCAGGCTGCGGGCAGCTGTGCAGTGGCGCGGAGGCAGTTATTTCTGGCCCAGAGAATTCCTGCCTGGAGCGGGTCCGTAGGCCCGCCTCATGGCGGCTGCCATCTTCCCCAGGGGCCCCTCCTGGCCCTGTGCCCCCTGCCCACGCCTTTCCCTTCCAGGGCCCAGGGGGACCAACATGGGCAGGGGTGTGGCTGGGAAGAAGGCCTCACCTGACAAGGCCAGGCCCTCCCGCCTTCCACTCCCGGGTCAAAGCCAGCCTGAGGAGGTGGCGCCGTCCCCAGAGCTGTCCTGAGCGGTTACTGGCTCCCAGCGGGAACCGAGCCAGAGCTGTGACGTGGAGAACCGTCGGGAGAATGGGGAACTCAGGAGAGAGACAGGGCTGGGGGCTGGCTCCACTTTCAGTCGGCAACATTCCTGGGGCCTCTGGGGCCTCTGGGCCCTCAAGGCATTTGCACACGCCGCCACCAAGTGGCTGGCGGAGTCTCCGTGAGGCTCGGTAGCCTGCTCACCCAGGCTTCCTGCAGGCATGGTGCCGGGGAATGGAGATGGGGTGTTTTTCCATTCAGTTATGCTTGAAAAAATCCCAAATCAAGCTCTTTATTAAGAGCTAAGCAGAGACATTAGCACTGCTCCTAATTAGCAAGGTCTTTAAAATCGTGCACAGTTGGAGCTGGGGGCCTGTGCTCGGGCTCCACAGTCTGTGAGCAGCGTTTCCTTTAGCCCCAGGGTGGGGAGCTTCCCCCAAGGAAAGCCGACCTCCAGCCACTCAAGGATCACGCATTGAAGGCGCACATGCGTGGTGTGTGAGAATGTGTGTCTGTGAGTGTGCAGTTGTGTTCTGTGGTAGTGCGCCATGGTGAGTGTGTGTCTG
>NC_060273.1:1099495-1186653 GCF_021613505.1 Equus quagga
CCATGGTGAGTGTGTGTACATGTGAGTGTGCAGTTGTGTTATGTGGTAGTGCGCCATGGTGAGTGTGTGTACGTGTGTGCGTGCAGTTGTGTGGGTTTGCTGTACATGCGTCTGAACACACACAGATGGTCCTGTCAGATGCATGTGAGTGGGGCGTGCATGGCATGCAGGAACAGGCAGTGCACACATGCACACACGCCCAGACACTGCCCCTGTAGTGCCCAGTGCACACACATGTCATGGGCACAGGCTTGCTCTGTTGCCAGGGCCTGGCTGCTCTGTGCACCCCTGCCCCCGCTGGGCCCACCTGGCTCGAGTTGAGGGAGGCTGCCCACCCTCCTGTCCCCCTCTCTCCGGTGGCAGATGGGCACAGACACCCCCAGGGTGAGGACAGTGCATTGCCCCGACTAGCTCAGTAATTACACAGGCGGGGAGGGGACACCCGTGCCCTGAGCTGCTCAGAACGATGTGGCAGTGTAGACCTGGTATCGAGGCGCCAGGCTCTGCTGGGGCGGGAGGCGGGCCTCAGCCCTGGGTGCCAGCCCTGGGCTGTGCGGGGAGCAGGAGACCCGGGTCCTGGCTGCCCGGGGTTCCAACGGCGCCCTCTGCCCTGCAGGCCCGAGCCCTGAGTGCCCAGGGGTCTGTGGAGGGGGCTCAGTGTAAGCCACAGTCAGAGCTGGCTTCCCAGGGAGCCTCTGGGCACAGCTCCGGAAGTTTCCCAGGGCCGCTGGCACAGGGAGGAGCTCCCAGAACAGACATTTGGGTCCAGGATGAGAAAGAATGTTCCGGCAGCTGAAGCCAGCCGCTCATGTGGTGATGAGCTGCCATCCCTGGGGTGGGTGGCAGGCTCCAGTGGGGAGTGGGCTCACAGCCCCTCGGCTTCCCAGGGGAGGGCTCTCCCAGGGACAGCCCAGCCCCCCTGAACTCCCCCCGCGTGACCCCGAGCTGCCGGCCGAGAACAAACAGCTCCATGTTTGGCCGGCTCTCCTCGCTCCCCACCCCGGCCGAGCAGAGTGACTCACATGCAGGCCCAGGCCCTGGGGTGGCGGGGGGGAGGCGGGGTGGAGGGGAGAAGGGCTCCCTGCGGCGGGGGTCTGGCCTGAGTGACGGCTCAGAGGGAGTTGGGGTTCAGAGCAGAGGGAACAGCCGGGGAGAGGCCAGTGGGGCACAGACTGGGTGCAGGGGCTGGCAGAGCCCACAGGTGGGGCCCCCACCCATGACGGGCCTCCTGGTGCTCCCAGCCCAGCCCCCACGCAACTGCCCCCACCCTGCCTGGCCATGGGAAGGCCATGTACCCCCATGACGGGGTAGGGAACAGGAGGGGACTGGGCTTCTGCTGCACCCTGCACTGGCTGGGCAGATTCCACCACCATGATACTGGCTGAGCCCTGTCCAGGGAGTTCTAGAACAGGCTGTCAGACCCCATGGGGCTGGCCATCATCTGTCCCCATGGGTGTGGGCAAATGGGCAACTTGGAGCTGCCTGCGCAATACCAGGGCCCTTCCCCAAGCAGAGCCAGCATGTTTGTGTGGGGGGGGGGGGACAGGGCCACTGTAGTTCTGACTTAAGAATGATCTGCCTGCAGCCACCACCCACGCAGCTGACCAGCCCTCACTAGTTCCTGGCATTCCCACCTTCCTGTCTGTCCCAGACACTAACGGGATTCTCTGGATCCCACCTCCTGCCCCCAGCTGTTTCCCGAGGGGCAGGTGGGGGCTGTGAGCCCCCTCCGTGAGGAGTGATGGGGCCTGGCCAGGGATCCCCTCCTAGAGGCCCCTCTGCCCCCAGAGCCTGCATCAGGTCCTCCTCACCTTGAGAGTAGCTAGTTGTCGTGGCAACAGACTCTGGGAAGAGAGAAACTTTCTTAAGTTGTGAGCTGAGTGGTCGCCACCCCCTCCCCGCAGAGGTCTCCTCGGGAGACCCGGCAGCATGCTTGTGTGGGGGTTGGGGTTGGTGATGTACTCAGGCTGACTCTGGGGGCCCTACGGGCACCATCCACTCCCAAGAGCTGCTGGGTGGGTTTTCTGTCATCTCCCCTACAAGACAGGGGCTCCTTGGGCAGTGACAGGACCCAGGTGTCTGAGGCCCAGCACTTGGGGGACAAACGCATGCTTCCCTCCAGACCTCTAGGGTCAGTGGCCCTCGTTAGAAGTCAGCACACCCATCTGGAGGCAGAGGCCCCACTCCCGAGTCTCTGCAGGCAGTGGCCTGGGCACCCCCACGGAGAGGCGGCGGCCGATCTGGCTCGTGCAGCTGAGGGGTGTGGACCAGAGATGCCTGTGTCCGCTTGGGGGGCTCCTTGCAGCCCCAGGGGGTTCCTTGTGGACGCAGCACAGCTGCAGTGGGGCCCCCCTGCCAGGCTGCAGTCCCGAGTGGGGGCTGGCTGAGGCTGTGGGTCGGTCCCATCTAACAGGAGCCGCTGGAGGGGCCAAGGGGCCGGCTGAGGCGGCGGAGCCTGGCTCAGCCCCTTCCGGAAGCTCGTCCATCTTCGCAGCCTCGTCTGTACAGCCAGGCACCCGGGCCTCTGTCCAGGCCAGTCTCTCACCAGCATTCCTTCCCACTCCTTGACCCCGGAATGCAGCTGCCCTTGAGAGTTTTGCCTCCTTGAGATCTTGGCCCCCGGACGCCCGTGTCGGCCCAGCCCAGTGCTCAGCGTGGTGGACCCTCAGGACGATGCTATGTGCACCCGCTGAGGTTCGAGTGGTCCCTTGCTCAGGGCCAGACCTGCTGGGCTCTGGGACCCAATGGGAGCCCCCAGGCCCCACCCTCAATGACCTCAGGCTGACTGGGGGCGGACCACACCTTGGGCTGTGGAGGTCACGGTATAGAGGAGCAGAGTCGGGACCTGAGCCCCAGTGCTGTGGAGATGCCACCCCCCAGGGGACCATGTGTGTGTACACACGTGCACCATGTGACCTGGGTGCCTGTTCCGTCTCACTGCCCAGAGCCCCCAAAGCTGCAGATGAACATCCCTCCCTGGCTGGGTGCCATCACCGCACCGCAGTTGCAGCCTTAATTAATTAATTACCTCAGTAATCAATCCATTAGCCAAGAGCACTCATGGAGTAGTCGTCCCCGGCCACCGGGGAGGCACACTACCCTGGGGGGCTGCCTGGTGCTCCAGGCGGGTCAGAGGGGTAAGGCCTAGGGGGGCTGTCCCTGGACCTGCCAGCTGCCAGGTGGAGGGTGTGGGGGACCCACACAGGCCTCCGCTCCACAGCTCTGCCCTCCAGTGGTCTGGGGGTGGAGTCGGTCGCCAGCTTCCGGGAATCCTCCAGGCTGAGTGACGGTGACAGGCAGGCTGGGGGCTCATGCCAGGTGGAGTCACTGCTGAGAAGGAGGAGGCCAAATCCACAGATTGTGTCAATTATTGAGGTGAAATTCACATACCGTGAAATTGACCATTTAAAGGGAACAAGTCAGTGGCATTCAGGACGTTGACGACATCATCAACGGCCTCTTCTATCTAGTTCCTTAAAATTCCCATCGCCTCAGGGAGCCATCCTCCTCCCTTCCGCCCAGCCCTGGGCCCCTCTGATCCACTCTGCCTGCATAGACTTGCCTGTGTGGACACTGTCCATCTGTGGGATCATACTTTGTGAGGCTGCTTCTGTCTGGCTTCTTTCACTGCCGTATTCTTGAGGCTCGTCCACATTGTCCCCCGTGTCTGTGCTTCATTCCTTTTTATGGCTGAGTAATAGTCCAATGTGTGACACACCACCCTGCTCACCCGTTTGCCTGTTGGCCACTCGAGTCACGTGGCTGTGAACACGTGTGCATGCATGTTTGTTAGAGTCCGGTTTTCGGTTCTTTTGGGTATGTACAGGGGTGGCTTTGCTGGGCCACATGGGAACTTTGGTTTGTTTGTTTGTTTGCTTTTTAAATGGCTTTTAGAAATCTATTTTTTTTTTCTTTTTTTAAAGATTTTATTTTTTTCCTTTTTCTCCCCAAAGCCCCCTCGGTATATGCTGTATACTCTTCGTTGTGGGTCCTTCTAGTTGTGGCATGTGGGATGCTGCCTCAGCGTGGTTTGATGAGCAGTGCCATGTGCGCGCCCAGGACTCGAACCAACGAAACACTGGGCCGCCTGCCCCGGAGTGCGCGAACTTAACCACTCGGCCACGGGGCCAGCCCCGGAACTTTGGTTTTGATGGGAGGAGCTTCCAGACCCAGGTGCTTCTCAGCCCCCGCCACGGTGATCCAGAGTGGGCTTGGACGTGCCCCCGGGTGTCTGGGAGTCCTGCCAGGAGCCATCTGTGTTCCATGTGGAACTGGCCGTCCACTGAGGGCCCTACTGGCCAGCTCAGCCAGCGCCCATCCTGCCTCTCCTCTTGGGGGCTCCCTGGAGGTGCTCAGAAAAGCCTGGGTGGGGTCCGTGGACGGGTGCATAGGAACAGAAGGCGGGGACTGAGGTGGGCCTGGGTCTGGGTGGGGGGCTGGTGGCCCTCCTGCAGGGTCCCCGCCCACGTGAGGCTGGTCAGGGAGAACCCGTCTTGTTACTGGGGGCTGTCTCAGGTGGAAACAGGCAGCTCCCTGTTCCGATGCGGGGCTGAGGGAGGAGGCTGTTATGAGTCTGTTGCCATGGCAACCTTGGGGGCTGCGGGTCACCGGCTGGGGTGCAGAGCAGGAGGCCCGTGGACTCCCCCTGCCCTGACGAGCAAGGGGCTGTGTCTGCTCTGAGTGGGCAGGAGCCCCCACGCTCCCTGTGGGCACCGTGGCCCGGGCAGCCCAGGAGGCGGGGACCCTTCCCCTGGGCCTCGCTGATGCTGACCGCCCGTGCAGACCACGGGGCCGGGGCTTCCCAGCACCCCGTATTTGTCATCGCACAGCAGTGCACGACCACGCGGTGCAGAAGCCCAGGCGACAGAGGTTGGAGGGGAGCAGAAGTGGTCCCTCAACTCTTCCCACATTCCCTCCCTCCCCGACCCCGGGCCCCATCTCGTCCCCTCCACTCGGTTCTCCCAACGAGCAGGTTCTTCTGGAACTTTTCCATGTATGTCAGCGCACATCTCAGGGAAGCAGGCTTCTGTGCTGTGGCTTTTAACGTAAATGGGTCACCTGTTCTCCCACCGCTGGCACTTGCCTGTCTGTGCGCACAGGATGTGTTTTTCTGCTAATACGGGCAGCACTGCGTGGCACCCCACAGCCTCACGCCACCGTCGATGGAGGCGTTCTGACGTTTTAGCCTTTCGCGATCTCAGACGGTGCCGCCCGGCTCGCGGGGCTGTGACTGGAGGGGCCTCCTGCACAGCCTGGCTGGACAGACTCGGAGGGCTCGTCCCCGGCAGCCGCGGTGGTGCTCTGGATCTGCGCCGGCTCTCAGTGGACATGTGGACAGTGGGGCCGGGAGGGGTCGGGGTTCGGGAAGCCTCTGCTGCCCTCTGAGAGGTGGGCTGGTTCTGGGGTTCTCCCGTGCTGCCCACCAAGCCCTGGGTGTGCGGCCAGCTCGGCCTCTCATGGAGTGTATTTCTAAGCGTCCTGCATCCAGCAACCTGCTGGGCCGCGTGGGGCTCAGTCGGTGTTCCCTCTTCAGCCTCTAGGGTCGTTTCCTTCTCCAGCATTGGGTTTTTTTCCCCCAAATAAGTGTGATTCTCTCCTTGAGTAGATAGAAAAGCAGGTTTGGGTGGCCTGGTGGTGGGGGTGGCACAGAGGGGATGCAGTGAGTGGGCAGGGCTGGCCCAGGGCAGGGAGGGACTGGTCCACCAGGGTCTCCGCGAGAGGGGAGCTCTGGCCCAGATGAGGCTGCTGGCTGTCTGCCTGGGGGCAGAGAGTATGTGGAGTCCCTGAACCAGCCGGGCATCCACCTGTTCCGGCTCATCCTTACACCCCATGCTGGTTGGGGCCTCTCGTCTCACTGCACAGGAAGATCCGAGGCTGCGAGCCTGATAGGGGTTGGAGGTCAGTCTTTGTGATTGCAGGCACCCCTCCTCACTGCCCACCATGCTTGCCAGCTCCCGAGGGCCTCCCCTGGGGTCCAGGCTTGGAGCTCTCTGTCTGCAGTGAGTCGAAATCACCTGGAGCTGCCTCTGGTCTGTACTGGCAGTGGAGGGAGAACGTGGAGGGGCTGCCATGGGTGCAGGACAGACAGCTCGGGACAGAGGAGGCTGCTGCAGGGTCCCAGCACGTGCCAGCGCGGCTCAACCTAGTGGTGGCTGTGGCCATGGTGGGGGAGGGGGGGAGGATGGATGCTGACCCGGGTGTCCTGAGTGGGTGAGCTCTGGGCCACCCCGCCCTCCTTCCTGGTGCCGTCCTTAATGCTGCTGGTGCCCCGCCGGGCACAGGGCTGCTCACGCCAAGCTGTTGTGGATTCGGCCTAATGGAGCTTAGCCGGCTGAGCAGATTGCTCCCGGGGGTGGCGGGTGGGGCCGGGTGGCTCGAGGCCTTCTCATCCTCAGTGCACCAGAACTCTGCTCGTCAACGTGGTCTCCTGACAGCCCCGCAGGGAGCCAAGCCTTGGGATTGGAGCCTCGCCCCCACACAGCCCTGCCTGGGGGCTGCTCTGACCATGGGGGCCAGGCAGCAGCCATGCCTGGGGAACCCAGCCCCACGGCCTTCATGCCACTGTGTTCCCTGTTGATCTGTGGCTCTGGAGCCTAGAACCTCGTCTCTCAGGGATGTCCAGCTGCTCTGTCTGTGTCTCCCTGGTGGAAGTATCCCCCGTCGTGAACTTCATCCCTTGGACAGTTCCAGCCTGGCCACAGCGTCCTCAACATAGGGAAACACAGTGTTCTCTCCTCCCTGCATGTCCAGGCCAGCACGGGGAGGGGCCAAGGTGGCGTTCTCAGCATGAGGGCTGGAATCGGGGACCTGGAGGCCACTGTCACTGGTGAGAGGCTTGTCATGTGGTGTGTCAAGGTCCCTGTTTGGCACAGCTGTCGGTGGAGAGCTGACAGCACCCAATGTGTGCTGAGCATCCACAGGACCCTTCTCGTGGCTTCCATGTGCTGTCCCAGCAGCCCCCAGGCTTTCCAGTTCACTGGCGTCTTTGGTGCAGGGATGACAGAGGCCGCCCCACTGCCCACCGGGGTCACCCACGCTTCCAGGCCATTCCCGCCAGAAGAGGGGCATGCGGGCTTCGCAGCTGTAAACAGGGCAGGCCACATGCCTCGGGGCTCCCAGGGCCCATGCCCAGGGACAAGGGGAGATGGCGTTTGCAGGCCAGGCCGTCTTCAGAGCGGCTCTTGGTGTGTGTTTCTTAACCAGCTGGGAGTCGGAGAATGAGAAAGTTTGGGTCCACGGTGTGTTTTCCAATAAAGCCTCCTTCTGGGTGAGCGGTGACCCCAGGCTGCTCAGCCAGTGTCCTCCCCCAGCCCTGGCCCACCTCCCCTGAGCTGGCCAGGGACGGCGGGTACGATGGCTGAGTCAGCACCATGGACAGCGCCCGCCACAACGCGCTGCCCCCTGGGCATCAACCTTTCCTGGTCATGTTGGGGGAGGCTGGCTTTGGGGTGCGTTAGAGCCAGGGTCTGAGAGAGCCTCCAAGTCAGGGCTGAGTCTCTGGTCCAAGCCAGCTGGGGAGCCCCTGCCTGCAGGCAGGCTGTGGAGTGGAAAGATGGTCTAGTGTTTGTTCAGCACCCACCAAGCCCCTCGGAGGCCCCAAGAGACCAGGAGGGAGGGAGGGAGAAGGGAAAGAGGCTGGCACCAGGCCAAACAGGATGGAATGCAGGAGGGCATGTGGGACCCACAGGGTGGGCACAGGCACTCGAGGGACCCCAACAGACAGGACCTCTGCTCCCGCTGCTGATGGGGTCTCAGCCCTGGGCCCGGGACCAGACTCGGACCCCTCTCCGAGCCTTTCTGGGCCCCGTTTCTCATTTATCAGCCCCGCAGCATGCTGGGTGCTGGGGCAGGCCCAGCCAGGGCCCTGAGAGAGTCACTCCAGGCCCAGTCCTGCCCAGGCTGGACATGAGGGGCCTGTTAAGCTAGGAGAGGTCCATGGGGTCTGATGGGCTGAGGTGGTCAAGGAACGTGGATTGGGGGGTCATCTGCCAATCTCTCAGTCTCCAGGCCTGGGCAGAGCCTCCCTGGCTACAGGGTCCCGTGGGAGAGACCATCTCACTGAACTGTGGACCCCAGCCCGCAGCCCGTCTGTGGCCAGGCCCTGGGCAGCCTGCAGCCCTCTCCCTGCGCTGGCGTGGCCGCCTCCTCCTGGCCGCACATCAGTTTGGCTTCCTTGGACCCACAGTGGAAATTGACTCTAATTTGTAGAACTTGCTTCAAAACCTAAAGGATTTTTAATTAAAACCCGGAAAATCCATCTGCGTAATTAAGCCTCTGGAAGTCACTGGGCTCCGTGCGATGAGTGGCTGGTTGGCACAGCCTGTCTTCAGCTGCCCGCCAGGGCGTGACCAGGGGACAGCTGTGATATAGAGGGTTGGGGGTTGGCCTTGCTTGTGCAGGGGGCTCACGGGGCCATCTCCCTCCCTGGCCGGGACCTGTGCATCTGGGCTGGCCATCCTGCTCTGGGCAGAGCCTCCTGGCCAGCTGGCCACAAACCCAGTGGAACTCTGTGTGCTGGGGGCCCCTCACCAGGGCAGGAAGGCAGGGTGGTTCCGGGGTACTGGTTGGGACTGCCACACACAAGATTGTGGGGTTCAGGTGCAGGACCCCATAATCTGATGCCTCCCAGGGTATTTTGGGGGTGGTGGGGGGAGAGGGGCAGACGTGGGTCATAAGGATAGTCACCAAAAAAGGTGGGTCCTCACGGGCTGGATGGAGAATTTTCTGGGTGCCAGGCTGTGCTGACGGGGTTACTAAGCCACCCCAACCTTCTCTGAGGAGCCTGTGCTCACAGCCTCGCTGCTGGGCCTTTGGACCCCTTTCACATGGAGTCCCTGTAGCCGTGGCCAGTTGTCCTGAGCCCCAGGGTGTGTGTGGTGGGCGGAGGCTGGGAGTGGGGGGTGGGCGAGGCAGACCAGGCCGGCAGGGTTGGGAGAAGCCAAGGTTGGTGGGTGGGCTTTGCCTGTGAGCGATTTGGGAAGGCGTCAAGGTAGGACCCCATCCTGAGCTGGCTGTCTTTGCAAGTTGCTGGAGGCCCGGTTTTTGGCTCCTGCTAGGGAGTGAGGGAGCCTTTCATGGCTCCTGGCCCAGACCAGCTCGGGGCTCCGGACACGTCCACTCCACTGTGGAGGGCTGAGGTCCTCAGCTCTGCCCAGCACCAGCTCCGGGGTGCCTCCTGCGAGAACCCCCAGACCAGGAGCTGCCTATACCCGCTCCTCCATCCTCGCCTGGCCCTCCACCTCGAGGTCCAGAACACGGGGCCACGCCACTAAGTTTGGCTAAAAGTCCTGTAGTGGCCGGGGGCAGTGATGGCTGGGGGCTGGCAGGCAGCCGGTGGGCTTCTCAGGGCCAGGTGCAGGGAGGGTGTGAGTGTTCATCGGCTGGTGGTAAAAGGTGCTAGGTCCCTGGGTGGCCGCCTAGTTTAGGGCACCTCTGGCCTGGGCGCTCCTGCAGGAGGGTCTTTGGGTGGTCTCAGAGTGAGGGTGGGCACAGGCCTGGGAGAAATGGGGCATCAGTCCAGGATGGGGGTGGGTGATGCTGGTGGGGACCGGATGAAGTGGGGGCTGCCCTTCGGGTGGGCGAGAGCTCAGAGAGATGAGACGGAGAAGGAGGCTCCCAGGCACCAAGGGGGTGGACAGTCCCCACACCCCCACTGGATGGATGGGCAAACTGAGGACCCAGACTGCTCAGTGCTGCCTCCCTGCAGGGGTGGGGGTCTGTGCATCTGCAAGACAGGGGTCCAGCCAGGTTTGGGGGGTGGCGGGGCACTCAGGCCAGGATGCACCCCCTACCCTGTTTGATCGTTGCCCGCTCAGGCACAGAGCTGCCTGCTCGCCTGGCGGGGACGTGGGTGTCTGTCTCCTGCAGGCAGGTCGTCTGACAGCCTTTGTGTTCCAGTCACCACAGCTGTTTTGTTTAACCGAGCAAACCCCACCCCTGGGAGGTGCCCAGAGACGGCCTTGTGCCCCAGCTTCTCCTCCCGAGGGGCCGTTTGCAGCAGTGAAGGGACACTGGGGCCATGGGCAGCCCCCTGGGGCTGGAGCTAGCCATCAGGAGGCCAGGAGAGCTGTGAGGCCCGATGACCAGCCTCTGTGTGTGGCCTCACAGCCTGGGACCCCGGCCCCTCGGGCGGGTCACCCACACCCGCAGTCTGTCCAGGGCCCTGCGCCATGCCCGCCTCTGAGGCTCCCTGTTGAGCCACACTGGTCCAGCAGGTGCACAGTGGGTGTCCGTGCAGCTCTTAGCTGCAGCTCTGTGCTCCCTGGCCCCGCTCACGGGGCCAGACATGCCCGCAGCACCCCAGTCCTGGCTGCCCCATGGGCCCTGACCTTCGCACCACCAGGTCCTCTCAGCCCGTTCCCAAGTGAGTGCCTGCGGGGCTGGGGGTCGGGCCTCGACGCCACCTTAGCGGGACGCCGGTTTCTGCTTTTCTGCAGCGGAGCCCCTGTTCCTGCTGAACTCATTAAGTGTAATTATGGCACTCGCAGTGGGAACCTATAATTATGCGGTGGCCCAGCGCCACGCCGCACACCGCAACCGGGGGCTTCGGAGCATCGCTGTTGGTCCTGGCCCTGCCCAGGAGGCCGGGGGAGCAGGGCCAGGCAGGCAGCCAGGGCAACGCAGAGAACGGATGCACATGGCTTGGCCTGCCTCCCACCCCTGGGATACAGGTCCCCAAACCTCCCCAGGCCTCATCCCCTCCCTGACCCTGTCACAGCACAGCCTCTGCTGGTTTGTCACGGCTGCTTTTGGGATCAGAGCCCCTTGCAGGCAGGGCCACAGGGACCCCCAACCCCAGCGGCCCCATGCAGCCGGGCACAGAGCAGGCTCTCGGGACCCTGGGGACTGACCTCCCCTTTACAGAGCACAACCATGTGCCAGGCGGGGCCGTGAAATGCCCCCACCGAGGGGGACGTGGGAGGGGAGCAAGGGGCACCAAGGCTCAAGGTCATACGGCCAGGATGTGCCGCAGCCAAGATTTCCTCCACAAGTGTGTGAGGTTGGATGCCCCCAATTGTCACCCTCCTCAGCCCCCACAGGGCCGGTCGGGGTGGGAGCTGCAGGGCTGTGGCAAGGGGTGTCTTCCAAGTGCCAGCTTTTCTCTGCTTCAAGAAAGTCCCGCCGTCCACCCCACGCCAACCCTGACGTGAGCCCAGGGCCTCCTGCCCCCCTACCCTTACTCTCTTTAGCCACGAAAGCCCACCTCGGGGGTGGGGGCGGGACTGGGTGGGGGGAGTCCTGATATGGGGATGGCATGTGGGGTATGTGGAATGCCCCAGACCCCTGGGGCCCTCCCAGCTAGGAGGGGTACCTGCCCGCATCCCCGGGATTTGGGTGAAGCCCCAGCCACCCGGCCAGGGAACACCACCTGCAGGCTGGACTCCATTGGCAGCCCTGGGCCCCCTGTCTGGCCTTGCTGGCCTGGAGTCCGGCTCTTCCCTCATAGCTGACACACCAGCCCACCACGGGGCTCCCTGATTTCCTGATGAAGCAGCTGGGGTGGGCGTGGGGCGCACACCTTCCAGGAGACAGCCACTGGGGCCACGGCCACCGCCTCCGTGGGACCCCGGCGCCACCTGCTGGCTTTTCCAGGAACAGTCAGGCATTCTCACATCTGAGCTGGTGGGTGGCCTCTTGTCCCCAGGGCTGGTGGCCTGGCAGGGTGGCCCAGGCACCTGTGTGGGGTACACACACAGCACGAGAGGGCCCAGTGCTCCCTGCAGGCCCCACCATGGGTTGGACTCCTTTCCGCCAGCGGGGTCTCTTCTAGATGTGGCCCTTCGTGGACGGGTGGCTTCTGTTCCCAGGACCAACTGGCCGGCTGGGGGTGTCCTCATTCACTTGCTCATCGTCCGTGTCCCACTCCCCCTCATCTGGGAGCATAGTAGGGCTGCAGGGGCCCTGGGCCCAGTCACTGAGTTGTGCTAAAGCTCACGTCCCTCATCCATCGTCGCCGCGGTTACAGCATCGCCGTCTGTTGGAGTCACCTGGGGGGTTAGTGCAGGGCTGTGGGGCGGGGCCTCCCAGTTTGTGGGCATCTGCGACGCTTGAGGTCCAGGCTGGGCAGCGCCCGTGAAGGTGCTCCATCGAACGTCCAACTTCAGTGTAGGCGACTGGAGGGAGCATGGTGGAGGGGCAGTGGCTGGCCTCCAGCCTCCATCCAGGGTTCCACTCTGAGCTTTGGTTTCCCCTCTGTACACAAGGGGCTGGCAGCGGTGTCCAACCCCTGCCTGAGGGGTGTGCTGGCCATGCATGCAGTGGCCGGTGCTGGGACGCTGCCCCTTACCACCCAGCTGACGGGGCAGGCCCAGGGGAGTTCAGGGCTTGGCACAGGACGGGGGCCTCTGGGGGCCGTTGGGGCTGGGCTCCAGGGTCATCTCCCAGCCACCCCGCTTCAACCCTTAACTTGGCCGCCCGCCGCCACGTGGTTCGAGCACGTCAGCATGCTGGTCATCATGCTCAACTGCGTGACCCTGGGCATGTTCCGGCCCTGCGAGGACGTCGAGTGCCGCTCGGAGCGTTGCAGCATCCTGGAGGTGGGGCATCGGCGGGCTGTGCGGGCCCCGCTTGTCACCAGTGACCCTTAGGGATGCTTCTCCGCACCCCGGGTGCAGAGGGGCAGCCAGGTCCGAGTTCTCAGGCTCCTCCTCCCGCCAGGCCTTCGATGACTTCATCTTCGCCTTCTTCGCGGTGGAGATGGTCATCAAGATGATCGCCCTGGGTCTCTTCGGACAGAAGTGTTACCTGGGCGACACCTGGAACCGGCTGGACTTCTTCATTGTCATGGCGGGGTGCGGCCCACACGCCCGCTGCAGACAAGCTCTGCAGAGCCAGGGCCGGCCCGAGGGTCCCTGCTGCTGACTAGACGGGGCCCCACCTACTCTCAGACCCCACGGGTGGCCCTGGGCCCCCCAGGAAGAAGGATGGGGGAGGGGAACTCTGGAGGGTCCCAGGGGTGGCCGGGGGTGGGGTGCTGGGGACAGGACACTTGTCCCGGAGCTCCCCGTGCAGGCAGCAGGGATGGTGGGACAGACACGGGGTGGTCTGTGAGTGGTGGGGGCCGCACTAGTGACCCAGGGTCGTGTCCTCCCTGCCTCAGGGCCCAGCCTGGCCTAGTGCACGATGTGGGGACCACGCCTCAGGCGTGTGGTCACCTGCTGTGGGCCTCCTGGCCTCAGCCGGCAGGGTTCCCTGGGGAGAGTACTGAGCCCGCCGGCCGGCTGTGCCCCGGGGCACCTGCCCACCCCCTGAGCATCCCCTCCCTCTGCCCCCCCCCCCCAGCATGATGGAGTACTCTCTGGATGGACACAATGTGAGCCTCTCGGCCATCCGGACGGTGCGTGTGCTGCGGCCCCTCCGTGCCATCAACCGCGTGCCCAGTAAGTGACCCACCCCTCTGGGGCCCGGGACAGGCCTTCGTGTCTTGCTAGCCTGCTGAGCGCTCTCGAGGGCCTGCTGGGGCACCACCCAGAGGCCACACTGCCTGTATGGCTTCTGGGTGCCCTGGCCTCTGTCCAGACCCCAGTACCCAGGGAGGCGAGGCCAGCTTTTTGCCACTTGCCTCAGGCCCTTAAGGATTTGCTGTTCTTTCTCTGGGGATGACAGCAACCCTGGACTGAGTTGGGGTGTGATGGGCAGGCTGTGGGGTCGTGACTCCCCACAGTGCTACTGAGTGACAGGGGCCACTCTGAACCTCAGACTGCTCTTCTGCACAGCATCTGGAGTGATGCTGGCGGGGGGCCACAGGGGAGGCCCATCCCAGTGATTCTCACATCTGAGTTCCCCCAGAGGGGTCTGGTGCTGCAGGGAAGTGTGGGGAGGCTTCTGGAAGTTATGTGGCTGCTCGCTTGGAAAATGGCCTCTCCTGACACTGGTCATAAGCCCACATGGGGATGGTTGGGGATTTTTTTGTGTCTTCAGAGTTCAATGCAGTGGCTGAATTGACATTACTTTTTGGGGAGTGGGGAGGGTAGTGCCCATGTGACTGTGTAAGGTGTGTGTGCAAACAGGTGTGCATGTACTGTCTAGATGTGCATACAGGCCTGGTTGGTCAGGGCTTATCCTGCAGCCCCCCTGGGAAGTCACTCCCCCCAGGGTGGGGCGCTCTGCCCCACCCCCAGGCCAGCAGCTTCTCCAAAGGGGCAGGTGTGTCAGGGCTGTGCTGGCCTTCCTCCCACCTGCCCACCTGGCTCTACCCTTTGGGGTCGGACAGCGCTCAGGTGCTGTGTGACCCTGGGCAAGTTACTGAACTTCTTTGAGCCTCAGTTTCCCCACTGTAACAGCAGGATACTAGTGGAACTCCCTCAGGGTGGCTGTGAGCGTGAGGCGAGGTGATGCGCGTGGTTCTCAGCTCTGCCTGCGCCCACAGCATGCTCACTCTGCTCCCTGGACCCTCTTGTCAGAGGGTGAGGGGACAGCACGGCCCCTGCTGCAGTGTTCGCTTTTCAGGCTCAGTGTCCACGGCAGCCAGAATTGCCACCAGCAGCCTGGCCACGCTCTGGGACCTGGCCCTTTCCCAAACAGGGTGCCTCCCAGTGTTCCTGGGGATGAGCTCCAGAGGTCACGCTCTGGGCCGTGTCTCGCTCTGGCTGCTGGAGGCCCACTCAGACCCCGGGCCCTCTGTGACTTTGGACCCAATTGCTATCTGGCCAGGGCGGTGCTCACTGACTGTCCGTGACCATTTCTGAAACTTCAGTGCCCCTCCACTATGGCTCATTTCTGTGACCCCAGGGGACCGTCCGGCGTCCACCACCCTCAGAGCACTGCTCCACGAGGCCTTGGCACTTCCCCTCCCCTGCCCACGGGCCCAGGACTCTGTCCGCAGCCTCAGCTCGCCCTTGCCCGTTTCTGGAAGTGAGCCTCATCCTTGCTGAGGTCTGGGAAGGGGCAGGCCCAGGCAAACAAGGGCGCATGGAGCCCGGCTGATCCCATCCCTGGATTAATTTGCATTCACACAACCCCTGGCACCGTGAACAAGGGCTTCAAAACTGCCTTTCGAAAAGCCGCCGCCTGCCCTGGGGGCCTGTGCATCCACTGCGTCGCTCCAGTGTAAGGGCTCTGCTCCCTGTGCTTCACACAGGATGGAAAGAAACACTGCTCCCTGGGCCCTGTGCCTGCTGCAAGACCCCAGGCTCCCGAGCACGGAGACAGCCCAGCCCAGCAGCAAAGCTGCTGCTCCCGGGACAGAGCCCGGGGCCCTTGGACTCCTGGGCTGGTCACCCTCGGGGCCTGGGGGTGGCACAGTCAGGCCATGATTCAAAAGGAGCAGGGACCCACCCCCGTGAGACCCTCCAGGCCCGTAGCCTTGCTCCCCTCGGTGTGGGCCTGACACAGAGGCATCACTGTCCCTCAGGACTTGCTGGACCTGTTGGGGACTGGCACAGGGACCCCGCAGGGTCACTGATATCCACTTGTGAACGGCGGGGGGGCTCAGGGTTCATGGGAGAGGCTGAGGGCGTAGGGGACACCCAGGAGGGCTCCACAGTGCTGACCCCCTGCCCTGCCACCTGCAGGCATGCGGATCCTGGTCACGCTGCTGCTGGACACGTTGCCCATGCTCGGGAACGTCCTGCTGCTCTGCTTCTTCGTCTTCTTTATCTTCGGTATCGTGGGCGTCCAGCTCTGGGCGGGCCTGCTGCGCAACCGCTGCTTCCTGGACAGCACCTTTGCCAGGTGCGCAGGCCTTGCTCCTGGGCCGAGACCCCTGTCCCACCCATCAAGTCCTGCCCCTAACGGGCTCTTCCTGGCCACCTGCCTCCAGAGGCTCCTCCCCTCCGGGCCCCGCCCCCAGAGGCTCCTCCCCTCCAGGCCCCGCCCCCAGAGGCTCCTCCCCTCCGGGCCCTGCCCCCAGAGGCTCCCTTTTTGGAATATCCATAGTTTGACCGTGGGGTTCTGGTTTCTGGGTCTATGCTTCTTTCTTTGGTTTTTGTGTCTCTGTCTCTGTTTTCCTGGTAATTTGTTTTCCTGTTTCTGCTTCTGTGTCTCTTCTTCCTTATTTTTCTCTTTGTGTGCCTTACTTTTTGTGTCCCCCACTGTGTCTCTTGATCACCGTCTCTGTCTGTCTCTCCGCATGTCTCTGTGTCTCTTTTGCTGTCTGTCTGTCTGTCTGTGTGCTCCCGCTGGCCGCACGCCCCCAGGAACAACAACCTCACCTTCCTGCGGCCGTACTACCAGACGGAGGAGGGCGAGGAGAACCCCTTCATCTGCTCCTCGCGCCGGGACAACGGCATGCAGAAGTGCTCGCACATCCCCAGCCGCCGAGAGCTGCGCGTGGAGTGCACGCTGGGCTGGGAGGCATACGGGCAGCCCCAGGCTGAGGGCGCGGGCAGCGCCGGCCGCAACGCCTGCATCAACTGGAACCAGTACTACAACGTCTGCCGCTCCGGGGACTCCAACCCCCACAACGGCGCCATCAATTTCGACAACATCGGCTATGCTTGGATTGCCATCTTCCAGGTGGGCTCCGGCTCTGTGTGCTGATGGCCCGTGGCCTCAGTTTCCCCATCACATTGGGCACCAAGTGTGCCGGGCCCCGGGAGTTGGTGTCAGGACACGGCTGAGTCACCCGCCAGCCCTGCCGCTGGACCCTGAGGGGACGCAGGCGAGGGCCCCAGCCTCTTCCTGGCCGTCCGTGTGTCCAGCCACCTGCCCCCCCCAGGTGATCACGCTGGAGGGCTGGGTGGACATCATGTACTACGTCATGGACGCACACTCCTTCTACAACTTCATCTACTTCATCTTGCTCATCATCGTGAGTGTGGGCATCGGGGCGAGTCCTGGGGGGTGGGGCAGGGGCGGGCCCGACTTCACAGCCAGCGTGTTAGCTCATGGAGATCCCTGCGTTGTAACAGCTCATCTCCCATCCCTAAGCTTCTCTGTTAGGGCACAGTGTCCTGCCCCCCAGGTCCAGCCATGAGCCTGCTTGTGCCCCCCACCGCCACACCACCCTGGCCTTTGCTAGCTCTCATGGGTCCTTGTGGGTCCATCAGTTCAGCTGAGCTGCCGGGTGGGGGCAGCAAAGACCCAGAGCTGCCAGTCAGGTGGGGTGGGGGCCCGTGGTGGGACGAGGGCCTTCTCTCCAGCCCCCAGTGGGAGGAAGTGGGCCGGGGTGGGAGGCCAGTGTAGGTGAGGAGGGGAGAGCCTGCCTCCAGGAGGCCTCGGACAGCGCCCCACAGCCTCCTGTGACCAGGTCCTGTCTAGACTCTGCAGAAGAGTCAGGACCGCCTCTTGGGGTCACAGCTCTCTGCGGTGTACGTGGCCCTAGGCGTGGCCTTCACTTGGTCCTCGCAGTGGCCCTGTGGGGTTCGGGGCAGGCTCAGTGAGGACCCAGCAGTGAACAGAAACAGGCAGGTCTCCCTCCTTGTCTCAGACCATAAGTGTGAGCATAGGAGAGTGGCGCGCGGCAACCCTGCCCCGGGGGGGGGGGGGGGGGGGGGGGGGGAGTGAAGCCACAGGGGTCATGGAATGTCAGACCTGGAGGGGAGGGGGCAGCACAGTCGAGAGGGTCTAGCTGGGGACAGACTTGAAGGAGGAGGGACCAAACCACACAGAGGGCCAGGAAGGAGGGTCTCCTCACATGTTGTCCATTTATCTGCAGATAGGCGAGCAGCACCTACTGAGCGCCGCCCATCCCAGATGCTGGGGCTCAGCATAGAATCAGCAGGGGGCCACCGCCGGCCGCACTCACGGCTGTACCCCTGGCCCCTAGAGCAGGTGGCGCACAGTAGGGGCACACAGTAATTCTCTTGTCAGGGACTCAATCACTGTTGTGTAGAAAGCAGAGCTGCTGCCCTGGTTGCCTGTCCCCACCTGACCCCAACGCCCCGGGGCGGGTGGGTCCCGTGTCCCTTCTTCCCTGGCTCCCTGAGGCACGTGGCCGGGTGAGCGAGGCTGTGGACCGGCCACCAGAGGCTCACGACCGCCCACCCGCCACAGGTGGGCTCCTTCTTCATGATCAACCTGTGTCTGGTGGTGATCGCCACGCAGTTCTCAGAGACGAAGCAGCGGGAGAACCAGCTGATGCGGGAGCAGCGTGCCCGCTATCTGTCCAACGACAGCACGCTGGCCAGCTTCTCGGAGCCGGGCAGCTGCTACGAGGAGCTGCTCAAGTACGTGGGCCACATCTACCGCAAGGTCAAGCGGCGCAGCCTGCGCCTCTACGCCCGCTGGCAGAGCCGCTGGCACAAGAAGGTGGACCCCAGCAGCGCCCTGCACGGCCAGGGTCCCGGGCGCCGGCCCCGGCGGGCAGGCCGGCGCGCAGCCTCCATCCACCACCTGGTCTACCACCATCACCACCACCACCACCACCACTACCACTTCAGCCACGGCAGCCCGCGCCGGCCCGGCCACGAGCCAGCCACCGGAGACACCAGGCTGGTGCGGGCCGGAGCGCTGCCCTCGCCGCCCTCGCCAGGCCGAGGGCCTCCTGACACTGAGTCCGTGCACAGCGTGTACCATGCAGACTGCCACGTGGAGGGGCCACAGGAGAGAGCCCGGGCGGTGCATGCTGCGGCCACCGCTGCCGGCCTCAAGCTGGCCACAGGCCTGGGCGCCATGAACTACCCCACCATCCTGCCGTCACCGGCGGGCGGCAAAGGCAGAGCCAGCCCCGGGCCCAAGGGGAAGCGGGCCAGCGGACCACCAGGCGCGGGAAACCACAGCCCCCTGAGCTTGAGCAGCTCTGACCCCTATGAGAAGATCCAGCATTTGGTTGGGGAACACGGTAAGGGCCCCAGCCTCACCCTACAGAGAGAAGGGGACCCAGGTGGAGTGGGGATGGGAACACAGGGCTCCTGAATGCCGTCCCTGCCCGTGCACTTTCCGAGGAGGCCCCGGGCATCCTCAGGAGCCCAGCTTTCTTCTTTGGAGCCTGGAGGAAGGGGGTGGGGAGGGCTAGTGCCGCCCCATCCCTCCTGTACTGAGCCCCGCGCGCCAGCGGCTCAGGAGCACGGGCATTTGTTGCGTGCATGTGAGAGCGCCACAGCTGGCAAAGAAAACCCATTAGGCCCCCGGGCCTGTGTCTTGTTGCCCTCGCCTTGCCCTGAGAGGGACCATATGTCCATGACCATTGTCTGGCCACTTTTCCCGAGGAGTGGCCGGCCCCCTACCTGGGTGGGGAGACTGAGACTGTGGCAGGGGGAAGGGAAAGTCGAGGTCACTGAGCCCCCGAGGGTTAGGAAGAGGGGGACTGGGGTGCTCCCCGAGGCATTCATGGTCCTCCCACCTGGGGCCTGGCTTCACCCGCCTCAGACAGGCAGTCGAAGAAGGGACACCAGGACCCCCAGCCAGCCAGCTCCCATGCAGACAGTAAGGCCCTCCCAGGGGTCGTGTGCAAGTGCGCAGACTGCCATGCCCCTGGAGCAAGCAGAGGCATGGGGGCCAGGGCCGCTGTACACACCCTCACGCCCCGAGCCCAGGGTGTGCGAGCCTGCGTTCACAGTGCACGTGCTCCTAGCCTTGTGCTGGCCACCAGGGCTGCTAGGTCTCATGGAGCCGTTGGGTTGTGGCAAGTCCAGGCCACAGTGTGCTGTCAGCGTGAAGCACCGTCTGGGTCCCAGAGGCCAGCATGAGGGACAGCATGCAGAGCGCTTCTCTAAACCTCACACGGGCTCCGTGTCGAGTGACGGGGGCTCGGACGTGCCTCACTACGGGCAGCGTTAAAGTTAATCTCGCCTGTCAAATGTGGATGCTGGAAAGTGGGTCACCTTATATTTCTGTGGCTGGTGCGACCCCAGGGCAGACGAGCTCCTCTGCCCTTTTGTGTCACTGTCCCTGCGTGTGAACAGAGCACACCTGTGCAAAGTGCACGTGAACGTGCCCAGATGGTGTGCACGTGTGCCCAGGTGTGCATGTGCCCAGGTGTGTGCATGTGTGCCCAGGTGTGCATGTGCCCAGGTGTGTGTACGTGTGCCCAGGTGTGCATGTGCCCAGGTGTGTGCACGTGTGCCCAGGTGTGCATGTGCCCAGGTGTGTGCACGTGTACTCAGCTGTATGTATGTGTTCCTAGATATGTGCATGTGTGCCCAGGTGTGTATGAATGACAAGCGTGTACATGAGTGTGCCCAGGTGTGCACACCATACACCCCACAAAAGCCCCCACATGACCATGGGTCCTAGGTACCAGAGTGTGGCCGCTGAGCAGCTGACCCTGCCTTGCCCTCTCCCGCAGGCCTGGGCCGGTCCCCCAGCCGCCTGTCGGGCCTGAGCGTGCCCTGCCCCCTGCCCAGCCCCCAGGCGGGCACGCTGACCTGCGAGCTGAAGAACTGCCCGTACTGCGCCAGCGCCCTGGAGGACCCCGAGGTGGAGCTCAGCGACTCGGAAGGCGGAGACTCAGACAGCAACGCCGTCTATGAGTTCACACAGGACGTGCAGCACGGGGACCGCCGTGACCCCATGCAGCCACCCCCAGCAGCAGATGCGCCCGGCCAGGGTGGCCCCCGGCGGCGGGCGCAGCGGCGGGCAGCCCCTGGCGAGCAGGGCGGGCTGGGCCGGGTCTGGGCCGCCTTCAGCGGCAAGCTGCGCCGGATCGTAGACAGCAAGTACTTCAACCGCGGCATCATGGTGGCCATCCTCACCAACACGCTGAGCATGGGCGTCGAGTACCACGAGCAGGTGGGTGGATGAGGGCCCTCCTAGGGGCGAGGGGCGGGGCCCTGCGTGTCACCATCTGGCCGCCCTCTGGAGGTGAAGCGGGCCTGCGTGGACAGCCCCCAGCTGGACCCGGGCCATCGCCAGGACCCCCAGGGAGCATGGCCCTCTTGTGTCCCCTGGAGATCCCAGCCTCTTGTACGACCCTGCAGAGGGGTTGGTGGGGGTTGGGGAGCAGGGACGGAGTGGGAGCGGATGTTGTCTGTTGTGGGGATTTTTAGCAGTTGCTCAGCAAACACATTTCCTCTTTGGGCTCAGTCTCTGCTGAGTGGTGGACTCCCGCCCGTGGCTCCCGCCTGAGGGTCTCTCAGTACACACCCCGGGTCTCGGAGGTGGGGCTGAGATGACCACAGACCCAGAGGCAGCAGAGGGCTAAGGGGTTCAGCAGCTCTTCTCAGGATGGGACCCCTGTGGCCCAGCTCTCACGGAGAGAGGCTCCCCTTTACGTGAGCCAGACTCAGTGACCACGCCCGCTCAGGTGCCCCTTCAGTGGCCAGAAGAGGTGGTGGCGTGGCATGGCCCCCAGAAGAAGAGTGCATTGGGGGGGGGGGGGGGGGCTTGGCCCCGTTGCCCAGATGCCATAGACTCTGCGTGCTGGCCCTTGGCCCCTGCCCTGGGTCTCACGTTCACTTTCAGTGGCCAAACCAGCTTCTTCGTCTGCCACCCTCTGGGCTTTTCAAGTCACTTCAGCTGTTTTCTTTCATCTTGGAGTGATTTAGGGAAAATCCAAGCAGTGCTGGCCTGGAGCAGCCGGGCAGGGAGGTTTGCTCTGCGAGGATCCACGCAGGGCAGCTGGGCCTCGAGGGCCCCCGGGAAGGAAGAGCTTCTGTACACGTGCACACAGTCACATATGTGTGTGTGTGCGTGCACATACATGAGGGTACGATACACGTGTGCACGGTTTATCCAGGCAGGTGTGGCCGTGAACAGACGTGCACACACACCACACAAGTAGCACATGTGCAGGCACACACATACACATGCACACAAACATGCTGGCACGTTCACACCCACAGACACGTGTGTGCACACAAGCAGGTCACACACTGGTACCTGCACACGCATGCACACGCATGCATCTACACTACTGCAGGTGTGCACATGTACACACGTGGGCGGGCACATAGTGCACTCCACGTGCAGGTGCACACAGGAGGGGCAGCAAGTCCCAGTAAGAAAGAGGCCTCGGGGCCCTTCTGACAACGAGGGGTGGGCAAGGCCTCCAGGAACCACGGCAGCTGCTCAGAGGGGCCTCCGGTGTTGTTCGCACCCCCTGCACCCCCACCCTCCTGGAACTGGCATAAATGCTCCAGGCCCTGTTCCTGTGCCCCACACCTGCGGGGCTGGGTGTTTCCAGAGCTCAGTGCTCAGAGGTGGCCCCTGAGGGGGGACAGTCAGGGTGGGAGGGCCAGGCAGGCCAGCGCCCAGCTAGAGGGGACACCTGTGGGGTCTCAGCTTTCTTTTCCAGGTGGTTAGCAGTCATTTAGGCTCCTTCTGAGTTGCTGCTGCAGCCCCCCAGCCCCTTGGTGCAGCCTCACTTGCTCCCAGTTCAGTGGGGCATTGCTCCTCCTCTGCTGAGGAGCATTGGGAGCCATGGGTGGGGTCCTGATGGCCCCCCCCCCCGCCACCCGCAGCCCGACGAGCTGACCAACGCCCTGGAGATCAGCAACATCGTATTCACCAGCATGTTCGCCCTCGAGATGCTGCTGAAGCTGCTGGCCTGCGGCCCGCTGGGTTACATCCGGAACCCCTACAACATCTTCGACGGCATCATCGTCATCATCAGGTGGGTCCCCTGTCTCCTGCCCAGGCCCAGAGGCCCAGGAACCTCCAGTGTCAGGTGAACACCCCCCCCCACAGAGAGCAGAGGCCCGGCCAGAGCAGGGGACACTGCCGGGGGTGTTTACAGTGGGTACTGAGACACGACGTCTTGGGCAGTCCCCTCCCTGGGCCATGTCCCTCCCCACCCGCACTGTCGAGTTCACACAGTGAGGTCACCTGCACCTCAGGTGGTTGTTTCTAGAATCTAGTGGAGCTGTTTCCTAGAGGAACAGAGTGGGCACTGAGCAGCCCCCCAGCTTCACGGCTGGACTCCACTTGGCTTGGCTCCGGTGAGAAAGGCTAGCTTGCCTCCCAGGCATCTGCTGGAGTACAAACAATACAGAAAGGAACGGGAGAATCTCGGGGGGCTTGCCTCCCCCAGAAAGAAGCAGGGTCCTCAGGAGTCAAGGGGTCCCTGCCCTAGCGGGGAGAGAGTTGAGCAAGAATGGACAAGCCAGGCATGGCTGTGAAAGGCACAGGGTCGGGGGAGGCCCTCCACTGAGAAGTTTCTGACCTGGCCGGTGCCCGGGTTCTGGCAGTTTCTGGGAGATCAGGCAGCCATCAGGGATGGCAGCTAATGAGGAGGCTTTGAAGATTTTGCCGCAGGCCCCCAGCTCCCTGGTGTCTTAATGCAGCCAAACTTGCTCCCAGGCATGGGACTGAGCAAAGGCCACCGTAGCTCCCAGGCTAGCGTTCCTGCTCCCGGAAAGAGGAAGTCCCGGGCTCAGGGCAGGTGCAGGGACCTGCAGTCAGAGGACGGGCCCCTTCTGATCCTCATCCCGGCCCGCAGCGTCTGGGAGATCATCGGGCAGGCGGACGGGGGCCTGTCGGTGCTGCGGACCTTCCGGCTGCTGCGGGTGCTGAAGCTGGTGCGCTTCATGCCCGCGCTGCGGCGTCAGCTGGTGGTGCTCATGAAGACCATGGACAACGTGGCCACGTTCTGCATGCTGCTCATGCTCTTCATCTTCATCTTCAGGTGGGGGCCCTGCCAGCGACTGCACGATGCGGGTGGCTGGGGGGCAAAGGCCTGGAGAGTGGAACGTGTGCCGGCCCCAGAGAGGAGGACCCCTCCCCGCCAGCACTGGGGCCCCGGGTGGGGGACCGGGAGCCTCAAAGTATCTGCTGAGGCCTTCATTCCAACAGCACTGATGTGGGGCCCCTTCTCTGTTCTGGGCACGAGGCATGTGGGGCCCCAGGCCGGGCTCTGTGCTGGTGAGCTCACAGCTGAGTGCGGGGATGGGACAGACCCCCAGATGGATAGATCAGGGACCGTGCCCAAAGGAGAGTAGGCAATGGAGCGGCGGGAGAAGGGGTGGGGACAGCCAGCTGGAGTTCATCAACTTCAGCTGGTGTCTGCTGAGTGCTTGCTGTGGGTCAGCCTGGCCCGGGGCTCTGGCCTCGGGGTGGGGGCCAGAGTGCTGGGCAGTCCAGGCAGGCTGAGGGAGGCGGGCACCCCAGGGCCTGGCCACTGCCCGGAGCCAGAGTGGCCTCAGTTGTCTCTCCCACCCCCGGCCTCGGTCATCCCACCTGTAGACCAGGAACAGCTGGGCTGTGGGCACCAGGACACCCCTGTAAACCAGAAGGTGGGGGTCCCGGTTGGGGGAGATGTCGGGGAACAGCCGCTGCGTGCCGCTCCCCCCTCATCATTCCCCTGCGCCCACCCCCGCTCTGCTCACCACACCCCTGCCTCCTGCCCTCAGCATCCTGGGCATGCACCTCTTTGGATGCAAGTTCAGCCTAAAGACAGACACTGGAGACACGGTCCCCGACAGGAAGAACTTTGACTCCCTGCTGTGGGCCATTGTCACCGTGTTCCAGGTAAAGCCCAGGTGGGAGCCGTTCTCTCGTGTAAATGGTGGTCCCCAGGAGAGTCACGGCTCTGCTCAAAGCAGCCCCAGAGCGTACCTCCTTAGCCGGTCCAAGCCTAGAGCAGGTGAAGAGCTGGGAACAGTGGTTGGGACGTCGATTCCGAGCCCTGAGGAGGTAGATGTGTGTGCTCGCTGGCACAGAGCTCCTTCTGGTCCCAAAGGCTTGCCAGCATTTCCACGGTCAGGGTCAACTACCCAGTGCCCCGTCTTCTCCCCCCGTGTCGACCCCACTCTCGAGTCTGGGGTCCACTCTGCCTCGCCGTCCCTCCTCCAGATCCTCACCCAGGAGGACTGGAACGTCGTTCTCTACAACGGCATGGCCTCCACCTCCTCCTGGGCAGCACTCTACTTTGTGGCCTTGATGACTTTTGGCAACTACGTGCTCTTCAACCTGCTGGTGGCCATCCTGGTGGAGGGCTTCCAGGCTGAGGTGAGGGCCTGGAGGCGAGGGGGACTCCCAGGGGGAGGCAGTGGGGGCCTGGGGTTGGGTGAGAGTCCTGCCCCAACCGACACGGAGAGGGGAGCTCCTGTGGGGAGCTCTGCAGACAGGTGCTCAGCACAGAGATGGTCCCCACCCACGGGGAGCCTCACCTGTGCCTTCTGCTCTGCGGGGCGCAGGGTGACGCCAACAGATCTGACACAGATGAAGAGAAGACTTCTGCTCGCTTGGAGGAGGATTTCGACAAGTTCAGAGACCTGCGGGCCACGGGTGTGTGTGTGGGGTGGCGGGGGAGGCATTGCCCACCCCATCCTGGCACAGCTGCAACCCCTGCAGGGGAGTCCTGGGCGGGCGGCTTCCCGGTCCTGGGAGCCCTGCAGGCCCGAGCCACCCCCTCCCCCTCCGCCTCCAGAGATGAAGATGTACTCGCTGGCGGTGACCCCAAATGGGCACCTGGAGGGCCGAGGCAGCCTGCCCCCTCCCCTCATCATGCGCACGGCGGCCACGCCCATGCCCACCCCCAAGAGCTCCCCACACCTGGACGTGGCCCACGGTCTTCTGGACTCACGGCGTGGCAGCAGCTGCTCCATGGACCCTCAGCTGGGGGACCAGAAGTCTCTGGTAGGGACCGTCCCCTGCCCCAGACTCCACCTGCCCAACTCCTTACAGCTTCCTGCAAGGACGAGTGAGGGTCCCGCACGCCCCTGTCATACCCCATGAATCCCTGGCCCCGAGTGGGGACCCAGAAGGACAAATGCTTTGTTTCCATAAGTGCAGCTGGGAGCTGCTCTTCTTGTGGGAGGAGTGTAGAGAGAGCCGACGTGGACACGCGTGTGCGATCCCCAGTAGTTTCTGATAGAAGGGCAGGCAGGAAGCGTACCTCCCAAATGGTAATAAATGATGAAAGCTGGCAGAGCACGGACCACGCGTCAGAGGGAAACCAGAAAAGGGATGACAGAAAGAGAAAAGACAGAGCACGTGACACAGATGACAGAAGCTGGGTGGAGGGTCCGTGCTCCACGGTCACCAGTGTCCCATGGAGCCAGGGCCATGGGGGCTTTCCAGACAAACCCAAGTAATGCCACCCCTGGCAGATGCAGCCAAAGCTGGCTTGTCCGAAGGGCCGGGAGGGGTGGGCAGAGCGGGACAAGCTGACGGTGGGACAGCCGGGTCAGGGTGCGAACGGAGGACGGTCGAGGTGAAGTGGTGAGACAGGATGGCCCAGCCTCGGGTGCCCGGGTAGTTTAACAAGAAGATGCATCACAGCCCAGCTGTTAGGAGTCCGAGGGAGGCAGACAGGCGGGTTGGGGGCGGGGGGGTGTGTGACAGCTCCACTCACGGTAGACCCAGCATGGAAACGAGTGTCGGCAGAGAGAGGGGCACAGGGCAGGTAAATCCCGGGCTCCTAGTTGGGTTAGTTTCCTAAGACGGCAGCCGAACTTCTCTGCAAGTCCAGGGTCCGCCAATTACGAACTGATTTGGGCCCCACCCTGGAGATTGGGGTCAGCAGCTCGGGCGGTGTCCGAGGATGCTTGTTCTGCGGTGGGCCCCAGCCCTGGGGGTAACCTGCTCTCCGGTCTTCTATGCAGGCACAAGCGGCCTCCCCAGCCCAGCACAGGGCCTGCCCAGCGCCCTGATCTTGCTAGAGTGTCCCCAGCTCTTTGTTGATGTCCCTGTGCCTCGGGCATCCCACTGAGGGTGCAGTGTCGCTGGTGTCTCTCTAGTGGGGTCGTCTGCACATTAGACAAGATGACCCATGTACAGATGCTCCCCACGCATGTTAAGAGTGAGGCCCCAGTGACAAGGTGCCCCAGGGCCCGGGATATTGGGGGTTCTTGGGGGGCTGGCACTGCTCATTCCTCCCCCCCCCCCACAGTCCAGCCTCCGCAGCTCCCCCTGCACCCAGTTGGGCCCCAACAGCGCGTGGAGCAGCCGGCGTTCAAGCTGGAACAGCCTGGGGCGTGCGCCCAGCCTCAAGCGCCGGAGCCAATGTGGGGAGCGGGAGTCGCTGCTGTCCGGCGAGGGCAAGGGCAGCACAGATGACGAGGCCGAGGACAGCAGGCCCGGGGCGGGGACCTCACTGGGGACGTGTGCCACCCCACTGCGGCGCACCGAGTCCCTGGACCGCCGCAGCACACTGGACCTGCGGCCCCCACGGCCGGCCGCCCTACTGCCCAGCAAGTTCCATGACTGCAACGGGCAGGTGCTGGCCCTGCCCAGCGAGTTCTTCCTGCGCATCGACAGCCACAAGGAGGACCCGGCCGAGTTTGACGACGACATGGAAGATGTGAGTGGGGCCCCACGACCCCCATGGCCCCCACAGCCCCCCGTACTCCCCCATGCCCCTTGCCTTCCTCCCATCTAGGCTGGTTCCCTGAAGCAGCCCGAGGCAGGGACTTGGGGTGTGTTGGTCATGGGCAGGAGGAGCGGGGAGGGGTGCAGGACAAGCCCAGCAGGACTTGATCCAGCTGACCTGCAGGGAGCTTGGACCACCATTCGCCCCCAGCATCGACCCCCAGGCCCTGGGTGGGGAGGACGGGGCTGGGGCTGGGGAAGAGGCCGCCCTGAGGGTGGGAGGGGCTGGGGGGGCTGGCCAGGCTGGGAGGGGCCTTGAGGACCCGCCCCTTCTCCCCCCAGAGCTGCTGCTCGCGGCTGCGCAAGGTGCTGGAGCCCTATGAGCCCGAGTGGTGTCGCCGCCGGGATCCCTGGGCCCTGTACCTCTTCTCCCCTCAGAACAGGTGAGGGCCGGGGAGGGAGGGGCCTGCTCGCAGCTGCCCCGCCCCTCTGGGTCTCCGGGTTCCCCACCACGTGGTGAGCGCCCCGGGGCTGGCGTGCCTGGGGCGCCTCCCTGGGGACCACAGGGACCGGGAAGCAAGGGCTCCGCCAGGGCTGTCCTGGACCCTCCACACCCCGCCCCCAGGTTCCGCCTCTCCTGCCAGAAGATCATCGCTCACAAGCTGTTCGATCACGTGGTCCTGGTCTTCATCTTCCTCAACTGCATCACCATCGCCCTGGAGAGGCCCGACATCGACCCCGGCAGCACCGTGAGGCGCCCTCCTTGCTGGGGGAGGGGCCGGGGTGGTGTGGCGTGCGCGGCCGGCCCCTACCACTGTCCTGTCTCTGCAGGAGCGCGCCTTTCTCAGCGTTTCCAACTACATCTTCACCGCGATCTTCGTGGCTGAGATGATGGTGAAGGTACCAGCGTGTCCAGAGAGCCCCGGGGTCTGTCCCTCTGGCCTCCCCCCCTACTCCGTCCCGCCCAGCAGCCCCCACCTGCTGGGCCTCTGTCCCACACTTCAGTCTGCAGCGCCGCCCACCTGGGCCCCTCCTCCTCTGCGCCTTACCAGGTGGTGGCCCTGGGCCTGGTCTCGGGTGAGCACGCCTACCTGCAGAGCAGCTGGAACGTGCTGGACGGGCTGCTGGTCCTGGTGTCCCTGGTCGACATCGTCGTGGCCATGGCCTCGGCCGGCGGCGCCAAGATTCTTGGAATCCTGCGCGTGCTGCGCCTGCTGCGGACGCTCCGGCCTCTGAGGTAGGCGGGGCCGGTGGGGGGGGTGGGGCTTCGGCGGGGCGGGGGCGGGGCCGGGGGGGGGGGGGGGGGGCTTCGGCGGGGGCGTGGTCATGGTGGGTGGGGCTTGCTAGGGGCGGGGCCTTGGCGCACTGTGCGCTCCGCCTCGTGGCTGCTCCCTCTGGTGGCCCAGCAGCTCGTCTCCTGTGCCCCGCGTCCAGGGTCATCAGTCGCGCTCCGGGCCTCAAGCTGGTGGTGGAGACTCTGATATCGTCGCTCAGGCCCATCGGCAACATCGTCCTCATCTGCTGCGCCTTCTTCATCATCTTCGGTATTCTGGGCGTGCAGGTGCGCAGCCCGGCATGTCCGTGGGTGTCCCGGCCGTGGGAGGTGGTCTCTGGTCGGCAACGGCACGGCAGCCCCCGGAGGGCGGAGGGCGGAGCGGGTGGGGAGATCCCCGTCTCTGCCGTGCTGCCCCTGGAGGCCTCGCGTGTGGGTCTGGGGAGCCGGGGCTCAGGGCCGGGCCTCTGGGTGACCGGGCGCCCCGCCCAGCTCTTCAAGGGGAAGTTCTACTACTGCGAGGGCGCCGACACCAGGAACATCTCCACCAAGGCCGAGTGCCGGGCCGCGCACTACCGCTGGGTGCGGCGCAAGTACAACTTCGACAATCTCGGCCAGGTGGGTGGGCGTGGGTGGGGCGAGGTGGGGCCTGGGGCGGGGCTGGGGGCCTGATGGGGCGGAGCCGGCGGACCCTGCGCTGGACCACCGCGCTCCGGAGCCGAGGGCGCGTCTGCAGAGCCAAGGCCGCTGTCTGGTCGTGTGGTCCGTGGGGGGTCCCGCAGGGGTCTCACCCGGGAGGGGACAGCGCGCACGGTAACACCCCGCTCTGGTCCCGCAGGCGCTGATGTCCCTGTTCGTGCTCTCGTCCAAGGACGGCTGGGTGAACATCATGTACGACGGGCTGGACGCCGTGGGCATAGACCAGCAGGTGCGGGCGGGCGGTGGGCGACCCTGGCCCTGACTCTCCGAGCAGACCCTGTTTTTCGGAGCTCTTTGGGTCATCTCAGGGCCTCTGTCCTCGAAAGCCCGTCTTTGGCCTGAGAACTCGCGGAGAGTTGCTAGTCCCGGGGCCACAGCTGCCCCCTGCAGCCCCTCTCTGGCCCGGCGGGCGGCGGGACCCACGCGCCTCTCCTCTGCCGCAGCCCGTGCCCAACCACAACCCCTGGATGCTGCTCTACTTCATCTCCTTCCTGCTCATCGTCAGCTTCTTCGTGCTCAACATGTTCGTGGGCGTCGTGGTGGAGAACTTCCACAAGTGCCGGCAGCACCAGGAGGCGGAGGAGGCGCGGCGGCGCGAGGAGAAGCGGCGGCGGCGCCTGGAGAGGAAGCGCAGGAGTAAGGCGCCCCCGGCGGCGGTGGCGGGTGGTACCTGCGCGCCGCCCGCCCATTGCTCGCCCCTGCGCCCCGTGCGCCTGTTCCAGAGCCGGGTTCCAGCGGCTCTGAGGTCGGGCCCCGCGTGGCCGGCTCTCCACACACTCGGTGTTGGGTGTGGTGGACGCCCAGGCAGCCTCGCCCCCAGCTCCCTGCCCGCCCGGCTCCCCTGGGCTCCCAGCCCCCGCCTCGCCCAGTGGCTCTGCTCGCTGCCCGCCTTGCCTGGGCCTGCATGGGGGCCGGGACCCCGGAGGAGGGGCCCAGGCAGGGAGGGCGGCTGCTGCAGGAGGCAGGGATCCCGTCCCAAGTGGCACCTGAGATGGATGAGGCCCCCAATTCCCATCTCCCGTCGCTGCAGGGGCAGGCTCACCCCCCAAGTCCCCACACCACATCGCTGTCCAAGACAGAGAGAGGGTCGTAGGGCAGCCCCACCCAGCTTGGGGACAGGGAGGGCTTCCTGCAGGAGGGGACCCTTGAGTCCCCCTTACCCAGCCCGGTGTGGAGCGTTCTCACCCCGCCCCACCGCGGCCAGCTCAGACCATCTCCTTGTCTTTCCAGGCACTTTCCCCAACCCAGGTACCTCTCCCCGCCATGCATGTCTTAGCCCCCACTTGTGACGGCCGTTGCTCAGGGCTGCAGGGTGGCCTGGTCCCGTTACTCCGCCACTGCCTCGCGGAAGGGCAGATGTTGCAGGCGGGTGCCAGGCCACCAGGGTCCGCTGCAGGGTGGGCACGGGACGGCTGGGGGGGGCGCCAGGCGTCAGCGGGAGGGGGAAGTGCAGCCAGCTAGCCTGCCTAGTGTCCTCGCTGCTGCCTCCGAGCTCACGTGTGTTTCTGTGCCCGGCTTGCATGCCTGCCTGTGTCTCTGCCACGCTCTGGGACACCTGCTGGCTTGTGGCTACTCTCTGTCCTCAGTGCTGGCCTGGCCCAACTGGCCACCAGCCCCTTTGGTTGCACGAGCTGGGCTGAGCTCTTTAGTGACTGCATGCCAGACCAAGGGGCATGAGGGTCCCGGGGAGGTTCGTTCCCCTCGGCCCCTGCTTTCCCAGGCCCTGGGCCATCGGCTGGGGCAGCCACGGCTCTCGCTGCGTGGTCACCTGCCTGTGGGTGGTTCTGTGGCTGAGGCAGGTCTTCATATGCAGTGGTGACAGCTGTGTCCGCACCCAATGGGAGCTCAGGGAGCACTACTGTGCTAACCCTAAAGGGGTTACTGCAGGCAGAGCATTCACTGCAGGCCGGCATGTTGGGGGACGCACGACCCACCCCCCAGGTCATGGCCAACAGCCTCGGGTGGACCAGAGGTCCAGCAGATCCCGAATAACAGGCAGTGTCCACTGGCCTCTTGGAGGATGAGGAGGGGAAGGACTTCCCCTGGTGGCCAGAGCGGAGCTTGTGCCCAGACTAGGCAATAGGGGGGGTTCCGGGCAGGACTGGCCCTGCCTCCCAAGAAAGCTCTCTTCTGCCTACCTTCCATCGGTGAGGTCTCCCTGAACCCCCTGCCAGCGAAAATAGACCACAAAGGCCCTAATCTGGGAGCCCCTGGCAGGGAAGGGTCTGGGCAGGGCCCAGGTGGGGTCTCAGCTTCCAGGCCCACTCCTGGGGCCTGCCCTGGGGCCGGGGCCCCCACAGTTGAGGAGGTCGGTGGATGACCTGCCCCTGGGGCCCACTCCCACCCAGGCCTTCCTGCCGGTGTTCTCCAGCTAACAGCAGGAGCCAGACTCACAGGGGCCACTTCTTACCTAGAACAGGACCCCATTCCTGGGAGAAATTTCCTCTCCCAATCTCGTGCAAACTCCTCACCTCTGAGCCTGGGGCCCTCCTCCAGCCACCCTTGCACGCCAGCCTCCTGGGAGGTGAAGAGGGCCAGCCGTCCCGGTGTCACCAGGGCATGGGCCACACTCACGTCGCCCTCTCCTTGCAGAAGCCCAGCGCCGGCCCTACTATGCCGACTACTCGCCCGCCCGTCGTTCCATCCACTCTCTGTGCACCAGCCACTACCTCGATCTCTTCATCACCTTCATCATTGGGGTCAACGTCATCACCATGTCCGTGGAGCACTACAACCAGCCCAAGGTGGGCTCGTGCCTCAAGACCCCGCTCACCCTGCCTCCAGGACCCGCTGCAGGGAGACGGGCCCCCAGGGGCTGCGGGTCGGGGCCAGCGCTCAGCAGGGTGGCTGGATGAGCAGGTGCTGCCCTGAGAATGGGGGACGTCCCACATATGTGGCCCACACTTGGGTTGATGTGTGTGGCGCTGAGGCTTGAATAAAGAGTACTTCTTTTAAAATCGGGTGGAAGTCCCCAGGCCACCTGCTCTGGCCGGCCCTCGCCTGCCCTCCCTGCCCTACGAGTGGTTCCATCTCGAAACACTGGCCGAGGGAGTGTCCCTGAGTCAGCCTTTGCAGGCTGTGGGTCTCAATCCAGGAGAAAGCCGGGCTGAGGAGGGGAGCTGGCGGGAGACACGCCGGTGTAAGATGGGCAGCTCTCGCGTTGCCCAGTCACAGCTGCATCTCTGTCATTTCATTAAGGGAAGGATGCGTCCCCCTCTCCAACCAGAGGAAGGGAGCCAGCTCAGAGTAACAGGGCCTTTGAACCGGATCCCACTGGCTTTGCTTGAAGCTGAGCTCTGTGTGTCTCTGCCCCGGGCTGTGGGTGGGACCTGGTCAAGGCTGGGCCAGGAGTCTGGGCTCCAAGTTGGCAGGCCCCCCACCTGAGGGTTGTCGTCGAGATGTTGCACGGGTGAAGCCAGGTGAGGTCCCCAGGCCTGGCACAGGCTGCATACAGCAAGTGCTTGCTCAACACCTGGGCCTCAAGAGAGAGCCACCCTGTGCCAGAGGTCAGTGGAGGAGAGAGATGAGCAGGGTGACCAGGCTGGGTGCCCAGTGTGCAGGGCAGGGAGGGGCGGGCCGGGCCCAGCAGGGCCGTCCACAGCCTGCTGCTCCGCCCGCAGTCGCTGGATGAGGCCCTCAAGTATTGCAACTACGTGTTCACCATCGTCTTCGTGCTCGAGGCCGTGCTGAAGCTGGTGGCATTTGGGTTCCGAAGGTTTTTCAAGGACAGGTGCGTTTTTCAAGGACGGTCCACCAGCACCCTGGAGGACCCTTGGGGCTCTTGGGGGCAGGCAAGCGCTGGCTCTCCTCGCCAGGGCCCCGGCCTGAGGTCTGCAGGGTGACTGCTGAGATGAGGGACACGCCCCACGGGTGACAGGAAGGGACTCCTGCTCGTGCCCCCGGGTGGGCTCTGAAGGGCTGGGGGTGCAGAGAAGGAGGCGGTGGCCAATGCTGAGCCGCGTCTGCCCGTCCGGCCGGCCCAGGTGGAACCAGCTGGACCTTGCCATCGTCCTACTGTCCATCATGGGAATCACGCTGGAGGAGATCGAGATGAACGCAGCCCTGCCCATCAACCCCACCATTATTCGTATCATGCGCGTGCTGCGCATCGCCCGCGGTAGGCCGCCCCCCGTCCTCCCCGGGGTCCCAGGCACTGTCAGGAGGTCCCTGCTGTGGTCCCCACGGCCCGGGCCCAGCAGAGGGGTTCTAGTGCTCACTGGCCCCCAGTCTCCTTTCTCATCACACCCTGAAGCGTGTGCTGGTGGACAGTGCTGGTGACAGGGAGGCAGGGGTGCTCCAGGGTCTCCGCCAGCCAGGGGAGGGTCAGACAGTGCGGCCCTCCCCCCCCGCCCCACTAATGCTTGGCTCCTGGCGCTAGTGCTGAAGCTGCTCAAGATGGCCACAGGCATGCGGGCCCTGCTGGACACGGTGGTTCAAGCCCTGCCCCAGGTAGGTCAGCAGCTCCAGGTCCTGGTTCCCTCCCAGCCGCGCTGCCCCAAGGATGGGCATCACAGATGCCCCAAGAGGACGAGGCTACAGGGAGGGCCTGGCTTGCCGTCTCCCATTCTTTCATTTGTTCGCTTGGTCATCCGGTCGTGTGACAGCTGTGGTTACATGCACACACGCACCCGTGTGCAGGGAACAGCCCAGCTGTGCTCGGAGAGATGGTCTGCGTGCCTTCTGGGCCTCAGTCCTTCTGGGGAAGACCAATAGCCGGTGCCCATCTGCCCAGTCCAATTCTGGAGGCAGTGGGATTCAGGCTGAGGGCAGAGGATGTGGCTGGTGGGCTTGTCTGAGTTTGGGGACCACTCCCAGGGCTCAGGTGTTGTCTGCAGGCCTCTGTCGTCCTTGGAGCCGCCTCAGGCCCTGCATCCTCACTTCCTGTACCCAGAGCCCCTACCCTGGCCCTCTCTGGGCTGTTGACCTGGGAGTCATTGTCCATCTGTGTGGTAGCCAGTCCCCGACCAGCTGTGCACCCACCCATCCACCCGTGTGTCCATCTGTCCATCCTCTAGCCCTCGTGGTCAGTGTCTGTCCACCAGCCCAGCATGTTTCTGTCCACCCGGCTGCCTGCCCAGGCACCCTCTTCCCCCTCCGACAGCTGCCTATCCACCCAGCACCTCAGCTTTCCAACGATCTGCATACCCACATGCACACTGGCCCCCCATGCCCTCCCACTTTCCAGGGTCCCCTCGTCCCCTCGGCAGCATTCCTCAGCCCTGTCTCATCAATTCCCAGCGTTCTTGTGCCCACCAGCGTCTCTGGGAGTGATGAGAGGGGAGGTGGGCTGGAGCAGGTGCTGGAGTGGGGAGCAGCCTACGTCAGGGGCACAGGAGACACGTGAAGATGGAGGGTCCCCCCCACAGAAAGCAGCATGAGCACATGCTGGGAGGGTGGGCCTGCGAGATTCGTGAGACTCTGCCTGGAGGTCAGGGCGAGGCCTCCCTCAGTTTACAGAGCTCCAGCCTGGGCCTCAGCACAGGGCCCCCGCAGCTGGAGGCCGGCCCTGCCCGGAGTCTGCCAGAGCCCCAGGGAGGCCTCCTAGGGCCTGGGGAGCGAGGAGGTGGAGGCGTGGGTGTGGGGGGTCCTGGGTGCAGGGTGAGCGTGGGGAGCAAGGAGGGGCAGAGGCTGGCAGAAGGGCCTTGGGCTCCAGGCAGGACGGGTGCCCCTGGGGGCCGTGGGAGCTGCAGGCCCGGAGGGTCAGATTAAGAACTGGGCTCCGAGGCGGCCTCTGGGACTTCAACCCACTGCGCGGCTGGGAATGTGGGGGGCGGGTGGCGAGGTGGGGCGCCAGGTGCCGAAGGCTGGGCAGCGGGGGCTGATCTCTGCTTCTCTCCTGTGTAGGTAGGCAACCTCGGCCTCCTTTTCATGCTCCTGTTTTTTATCTATGCTGCCCTGGGAGTGGAGCTGTTCGGGAGGCTCGGTGAGTACAGCCACTGTGCACCCTCCCCGCGGGCCCAGGGCCCAGGAATGTGCGGGCTCATCCCTGTGCTCAGGGACCACACAGGCTTGCCTTTGTGCTCGTGGCCTGTGCAGCCTCACTTCTGTGCGCATGGCCCGCACAACCTCACCCCTGTGCACACGGCCTGCAGACAGCTCAGTCGCTGGTGGGCTGAGGTGGGGCTGCGTGGCCCCTGTCATGTCCTCTCCCTGGCTCCTTTTCAGCCCTTCCCTGCATGAGGCAGACACACACATGGACAGGCTTACATGTTCACACCCCAGCCAGGAGAACAGAGCCACATGTGAGCATGAGCAAGTGTGCAAACACAGACACACCCACACAAACAGAGGCATTGACGTGAACTGCACATGGTCCCCAGGAGACAAATGCTGCAGGACATCCTTTTAAATTGTCCCCAAGGATTTTCTTAGACCCCACCCCAGGCCTGAGGCTCTGGCCACTCTGGGCAGCTCAGTCCCCGTGGGTCCCTCTCCCCTTCCTGCCGGGGTCTCCTGAACACTGGGTGGCACTGAATGCTCAGTGGCTTCCAGGAGCCACCAGCAGGCCTGTCCCTGAAGTGGCTGAGGTGGCTGTCACAGCCCAGGGTCTGCCCAGAGGGAACTCCTGGGACCTGGCACCTGGTGCCCAAGACCCCAGGCCCGACTCCTCCTGGCCCCTGGCCCAGTGTCCAGCACGCCTCATGCCCCAGGGCAGCCTCACTGCCCTGCAGGGGCCCGAGAGTGTGCTGATCTGAACCGCGGGCCTGGGCACAGGCAGTGCCTTCCGCTGGGCTGAGCCAGCGCCAGACTAGTGCCAGGGGCTTGGCCTGTGCATCCTCGGAGGCAGCGTCCATCCAGAAAGCCCTAGATCTGAGGGCAGGCTCCAGGCCACTCTCCCGAGGCAGCCCCCACGCCGAGGAGGAGCTGCCACACTCTGCTTTGAAGGGATGTGGCTCCCCAGAGGTGTCCCCTGCGGGCGCCCACCTGCCAGGGCCTCTGAGCTACTGCCCTGTGCCCAAGGAGCACAAGGGACAGTGCAGGACCCACGGTCATGCTCGTGTGTGCACAGCCCCCAGTGCGTGTGGCTGACCAGGCTTGATCTACCCTGCAGAGTGCAGCGAGGACAACCCCTGTGAGGGCCTGAGCCGGCATGCCACCTTCTCCAACTTCGGAATGGCCTTCCTCACGCTCTTCCGTGTGTCCACGGGGGACAACTGGAATGGGATCATGAAGGTACTGCTTGGCCTGGGGACAGTGTAGTGGGATCTGCGGGGCAGCCTGCCGGTGGAAATGAGAACCTGCCCGCACCCTGTCGGCCCGCAGGACACGCTGCGGGAGTGCGCCCGCGAGGACAAGCACTGCCTCAGCTACCTGCCAGCCGTCTCGCCTGTCTACTTCGTCACCTTCGTGCTGGTGGCCCAGTTCGTGCTGGTCAACGTGGTGGTCGCCGTGCTCATGAAGCACCTGGAGGAGAGCAACAAGGAGGCCCGCGAGGATGCCGAGCTGGATGCCGAGCTCGAGCTGGAGATGGCGCAGGGGTCCCCCACCCACCCCCAGCCCGTGGCCCAGCCGAGCCCGGGGGCCGGGCCAGATGCCCCCAGCCTCCTGGTCGTGCGTAAGGTGTCCGTGTCCAGGATGCTCTCGCTGCCCAATGACAGCTACATGTTCCGGCCTGTGGCACCCGCCTCGGCCCCTCACCCCCACCGGCTGCAGGAGGTGGAGATGGAAACCTACGCGGGCAGCGCCCCCTCGGGTACGGCCCCGCGCGGTGGCAGCCAGAGGACGAGGGCCAGGCAGGCAGGGCGGGTGGCCCGGGCAGCAGCGGCTCAGTTCAAGTGCCTTCTCGTCCCAGGCCTGGTGGCTTCTGCTCACTCGCCGCCTGCAGAGTCCTGCACTGCCCTGCAGGTCCCTTCGGCTGAGTCCTCCCCAGCCCGGAGTAGCGACCGTCTCCATGCCCTGCCCCCTCGTGGCATAGCCCGCTCCCCCAGCCTCAGCCGGCTGCTCTGCAGACAGGTAGGAAAAGCCCCCCAGTCCTGAAGCCGAGGCCCAGGGGCTCCCTGGGGGATCCCTGTCCCCATCTGAAGGCAGAACAGCAGGGGAGGGGGCGCACCATGTCTCTAGAGCCTGTGACAACAGTGCGCCTGGCCATGGGAACTTAAGTCCCCTCCTTGGGCAGCGGCTTCGGTCTCCCTCGGTGCCCCCACTGACGGTGTCTGCAGGCCTCACCTGTACTCAGCCTCCCCCCGCCCGCCTGCAGCCGCAGCTCCTCTCATTCCCTGTTCTCGGGGTGTCTGGCTAAGCTGGGGTGCACAAGGCGGGGCGGTGGCCTCAGCCCAATTCTCAGCTCCTGGGGTCTCCTGGGGCCCACAGCAGGCTCTGCCCACAGGAGCTCAGGCCCCAGTCCTACTTCTCGCAGCCTTTCCCCAGCGCAACCAACACTTGCGGTGGCCCCTGCACTCAGGCTGGTCCCCAGGGTGGCACGGGTGGGGCTGGGGCCAATGACAGCTGCACCAGGGGCTTCCAGCCCCGTCTCACCCTGGGTCCCTAGTCTTGGGGGGTTGAGACTCCACCCTGGCCTTGGGGTAGGGAGGGCTCCCTGAGCCCCTGGCTGGTAGCCAGTCTCTGCCTGGTCTCACCTGACCCCCATGCCCTTCCAGGAGGCCGTCCCCACCGACTCCCTGGAAGGGCAGGTCGACAGCCCCAGGGACAGCGGCCCTGGCTGGGGAGAGCCTGGTGGGAAGACCCCTGTGAGGCAGGCGTCCCTAGGGGCCTCCCTGCGGACACCACCCCGTTCCCCGCGGCCCCCTGGCATCCGCATCCGCAGGCACACTCTGGGACAGCGCTGCGTCTCCAGCCAGCCACCGGCCCCCAGTGGGGAGGAGGCCGAGGCCCCAGACCCAGCCGACGAAGAGGTCAGCCACATCACCAGCTCGGCCCGCAGCCCGTCCGCCTCGCCCTCTCCCTCGCCCACGCCCACTGCTCGTGGAGTGGCGGGCAGTGAGCCGGACCCGCACAGGCTTTACGGTGTCGACACCCAGGGCTTCCTGGACCAGCCAGGCGGCCGGGCGGACGAGCAGAGGCGGCCCCCAGTGGAGCAGGGCAGTGGGGACGGCCGCCCGGAGGCCGGGGAGGGGAAGACCCGAGCCCTGGAGGCTGAGCTGGCCCTGGGGGCACGCAGGAAGAAGAAGATGAGCCCCCCCTGCATCTCCGTAGACCCCCCTGCAGAGGATGAGGGCACAGCCCGGCCCCCCGCAGCGGAGGGCAGCAGCACCACCCTGCGGCGGAGGACGCCGTCCTGTGAGGCTGCGCCCCACAGGGACTCCCTGGAGCCCACAGAGGGCCCAGGGGTGGACCCTGCTGCCAAGGGGGAGCGGTGGGGCCAGGCCTCCTGCCGCACGGAGCTTCTGACTGTCCCCAGCTTTGTCTTCGACGCCCCTCTGGGCGTCGGGGGCACCGGCGGGGACCTGTTCTTGGATGGTGGTCACGATGTGTCTCCAGAGCCCAGAGGTTCCTCCTCGGGGGCCACAGCACTTCCCGAACCCCACAGAACAGAGCCTCCTATGTCCTCCGGTGACCCCCCAGAGAAGGGGCAGGGGCTACACCTCCAAGTGCCCCAAAGCCCCCCAAAGAAAGAGGGGTCCCCCCCAGGCACCCCCATCCCTGGTGACAGCGTGGACGAGCCCGTGTAGCTCGGGGCATAATGCCACACATGCTTTGGCACCGGGATTGGGCACGCCTGGCAGGTGGCAGCCCCCGGTGGGGCTGTGCACGGAGCCGGCTCGGCCGCGTGGCAGAGGCAGAGGAGCCGGCGGACGACAGCCCGGGGGGAGGGAGGCGAGGGCCCGGGCCAGGTGGAGCTCAGAGGAGGCCCCTTGGCCGAGAGCCTCCGTCCTGTCGGTTCAGGTTTGAGTTTTTCCAAGTTTGGCTGCACTGGCCTGAGGCCGTACCTGTGGCCTGGTCACGGTACCGTGACGAGAGCGTTGCATCTGTGGGATGAGGGCCAGAAAATGACCAAAAGAAGGAAGGCAGAGGAGCCAGCAGAGCCCGTCCTCACGACCACTTAGTTTCATAGGGAACACGCGCTTAGGGCCACTTGTGCCGTCGTCACCGGCGGCCGGGTCCCCGAGGCCACCGCGGCCACGCTTCACCGCCACTCACACTCCGAGTTCTCATCCATGTGTCTCCACCCTCACGCTGTCTCTCCGTCCCCCTCCCACGCCCACCCCCACTGCTCTGTCCACTCAGTGTTCCAGAAAACACCCGCTGACTTGGGTGTCTGGGAAGCGGCTGGTCGCCAAGGTGTGGGAGCCGCGCAATAAGACCCCCCTGCCCGCCTCCGACGGGCGGCCGCAGGGCCGGGCTGAGAGGTCTCAGCTGACTGACGCCCCTCGTTTTGTTTCGTTTCTTTTATAAATTCAGGTTAAACTTTGCAATAATCTGGTTCAGAAAATTTGGCTCTTCAAGTCAAGGGGAGGGGGAGGGGGAAAACAGAATAAATATTAACTTATTTAAGAAACGTGTGGATTACTGCCATCAGAACGGGTCCCTCTGCGTGGGAGGGTGGTGAGCCGGTGCCTTGTGAGGGCACAAGGTGGAGCTGGGTGAGGTCGCCCACCCCTGGCTCCAGCGCTGGCCGCCACCAGCAGGGCCTGGGTGTCCACAAAGCCTCCTGCCTCCTGCGGTCCCACTTAGGCAGATCCACACGTAGCAAGCTCCCCTCCAGCGGGAGCAGCCAAACCACGCGGCACCATTCACACTGAAGAACCAAGTCTGACTCCATGTAGGAGGAAGTTTCTGCCAAGGCTCCCGCAGGGACACGTGCTGTGCGAGCAAGGTGGGGGGACCCCCATGAGGATAGTTTCCTGGCTGGGCGGTCAGCCTAGGGCCGTAGAGGGCACCCCACTCAGCCATCTCCCTACCTCGAAAGCCTGACCCTTGACCCCACCCCACGTCCTGCTGACTCTCAGGGTCCATGGCTCATCCACAGCCCCGCTGCGTGGACGCCCGTACTCCCCGTTACATCAGGCACAGAAGGGGCTCAGCAGGAGAGAACTTGCAGTCCCTCGAGGGTCCTGTGGACGGCAGCTGGCAGCTGAGCCCAATGCAGCGCCGGGTGTGGGCTGGGTTCCAGGCCCTTCCCTCTGTGTAGCCAAGCAGGAGCCCACCGTGGCTGGACAGCAGGCCTGGCCCACCATGGCCACTCCAGTGTGGTCTGCGTGGTGGGAGGCGCCTTGGGGGGCTGTTCCTGGCTGAGGCCAGGCCCTTTTGGCTCTGACCCGGGTGGGCAGTGAGTCCCCAGCCCAGAGTCTGGGCCTGCAGTCAGAACCCAGCTCTGTAACGCTGACTCCATGGGCACGTAAGCGTTGCGGGCGGGCGCGCCCTGCTCCTCCCCTCCCCTCCCCTCCCCTCCCCCCCCCCCCCACCCCTGCACAGCACCTCCCTGCAGGTGTTGAGGGCAGTGCCAGGGCCCCCTCTGGTGGACACACGGGGAACTGCAGGACTCCGAGGAGCAGGCCAGGCCCTGCGAGGGTGGGCATGGGGGGCACAGAGCGTGGACGCCTACCACTGGGGTCTGCAGACCTTGCTGTGTGCCACCCTGGCAGATGATTGCACCCCTCAAGCCTTAGTTTCCCCATGGGGAGAAGACACTGAGCTGAGTGGAGCAGGGCTGCTGCAGGCCTCTTTCTCCAGGCGCAGCGTGTGCCCTGCCAGGAGGAAGGAGGGGGTCATGGGTCAAGGGTTGGAGACCAAGCGGGAGAGAGAGGTGACCTGGGCTCCGTAAGGAGGCAGGGATACGGCCGTAGACCTGGGGCCAGTCAGGGTGGCTGCAGCCCTCAACCCAGCTCTCCACGCCGGCCTGCAGCCAGGAACCAGCTGCAGCAAATCGCCAGCAATGTAGTGGCTTAAAGCAACCCAGGTTTATCGTCTGACAGTTCTGGAGGTTGGGGGTCTGACTCAGGTGTCATGGCACCAAGGTGAGAGCAAGGCAGCGGCCTTTCTGGAGGTTCCAGGGAGAGGCCCTTCCGGTTGTTGGCAGGAGTCAGTCGTTCCTGCGGCTGTAGGACGTGGCCCCACTTGTGTTGCTGGCTATAAATTGAGGGCCAACCCTGCTCCTGGAGACCACCAAGTTTCTCGGCTTGCGGCCCCTTCCCCCAACCTCAAAGGCAGTGACGGTGGGTCAGGTGCATTTCATGTCGCGTCTATGACCTCCTGTGTGGACTGTACCACTTTTGAGAACCCTTTTGATGACCCGGGACCCCCGGTAACCGGGGCTCATGCCCCTCTCGAGCTCCCTAGCCCTAATTGCAGGTTCAGAGGCCTTGCCCTGTGGGGATTTGGTCACGCGTCCTGGGCATCAGGACATGGACATCTTTTATTGGGGGGGGGGGGAGTGGGCGTTATTCTGCTGACCGCTGGAGGTCGTGCAGATCAGGGTCAACGGTCACAGGCTGGATGGGAGGGAGAGCTGACCCAAGCCCTGTGCAGAGAGCATTGGGCCACCAGGACGCAGGAGACGAGGAGGAGGAGGAGGCCGGGAAGGAAGAAGCCGGCGAGGAAAACGAGAGGGGGCCCGGTGAGCTGAGGGCGCACAGGCCCCGAGGCCCCTGAGGCCAGGATGTAGCCATGGATCCAGCTCACATAGGCAGGGACGCGGGTGTAGACCCCAGGTCGGTCAGGGCGGCCACAGCCCTCACCCCAGCTCACCACGCCAGCCTGCAGCCAGATCCCGCCCACCTGGCAGACCAGAGGCCCTCCGGAGTCGTCCTGGGGGTAGAGTGGGGTGAGGACCAGGATGCCAGGGAGGTGGGGAGCCTCCTAGCCAGGCTCCAGGACCCCCCATCCTCCGTCTCCCCTGGGCTCACCTGGCAGGCATCCCCAGGGCCCCGGGCGCACAGCATGTCCGGCCGAATGGGGCTGGCCCCTGCACCAGAGTAGTCCCGGCTGCAGGTCTCTGTGTCCACGATGGAGACTTCTGCCTCCTGCAGGATGTACGGGGACTGCAGAGGCTCTGGGGGCAGGAAGAGAGAGACCAGCTCTGCGACGTGAGGGTCACCCAGATGCAGACCCGCACGTGGCGACCCCAGACACCCTCACACGGTGTGGCTCGCACGCTGAGACCTTGGTGTGAGCGGACATGGGACAGACTTTGGGACGGGGGCTACTGGGGCAGCCTCAGCTGGCTAGCACCGTCCCTCCCAGCGCCTCCCTGGGCCAGCCCCGCCTGCCTCCATCCCCACGGGGGCTGTGGGGGCTCCTCACCTCCCTCCCTCGTGTAGCCCCAGCCCGTCACCCAGCACGGTGTCCCCGGGGGGAAGTCGGCCGAGGCCTCGGGGAGGCAGATGGGCAGGACCCGGCTGGAGAGCGTCACAGGGGTACTCAGCTGCAGCAAGGCGATGTCCCCGCTGGACCCCGGTGCTCCCGGGTGGCCGGAGTACAGGAGGATCTGCCTCACAGTGGAGAAATGGGGGGACAGAGTGATGGTCAGCTGCCCCAGGTGGACTTGGTAGTCAGATGAGTTCAAGGACCTGGGAGGGAAGAGTAGGTAGGTGTGAGGGGGCCGGCTGAGCCCAGACCCCACCCCCCTCCCCACCCCCACCAGGGCCCGATGTCCAAAGCTTTCCTCCTCCGCTTATATGGGGACATCAGGCCAGATCCTGGGAGCAGACAGCAGCCCTGCCCTCCAGGCCCCAAGGACTGAAAAGCATCCTGGGGGGAGGGGACACGAGATCCTGTCCCCAGGTGGGAGGATGTCAGGCCGCGCTGGAGGCCAGTGACGCTCTAAGCCCCACAGACTGCTCCATGTGAAGAAGGAATAGGTGGCGGGGTGGGAGGGAGCTGCCCGCCTCCAGAGGTGTGCAAGGACGCGCGGGAGCCTGGCACTGGCCGGGCTTCAGAAACTCCCGAGGCCGATACCAGAGTCTGGCAGCTGAGGGTGCCCTCTGAACCCTGGGGCTGCACGAGGTGTGTGGTGATGTGGTTCCCCCCTTTTTACTGAGGGGGAAACTGAGGCCCAGAGAGGTCAGGAGTGAGTCAGGCCTCTGCTGTCTGCCCCTGCCCCGGGCAGGCCCGGGCCCCTAGGCTGCCTCCGCTCACCCCAGACACTCACTCGGAGAAGCAGTGGGCGGCTGTGAGCACCCACTGAGGGCTGAGGAGAGCCCCTCCACACACGTGCACTTTCCGTAGCCGGAGGCTGGCCTGCCAGGGCCACGCGCCAGCCTGGGCAGCGTGACCCCCAACAATGCGGCCTTCTGCATTCGGAACCTGGGGCTGGCCGCACCCTAAGATGTAGGAGGCAGGTTCTCGGTGGGAGATGCATAGAAGCCTGCTTCCTCCAGGAAGCCTTCCCTGACCACCCTGTCTACCAGACGCTCCCCAGAGCATTGTGGGTGAGAAGAAAGGACCCCCAGAGCCATGAGTATGAGTGCCCTCGTCTGGGTTTCTAAGCACTGTGCCCCACCAAGCATAACCAGGGTGTCTCGGTCCAGGGGGTCATCCAGAGCGGGGTCCAGACACCCGCAAAGTGAGCCTGGAGCGTCTTGCTGTGCCAGAAAGGAAGGGCCAGGAAGGAGGGGCTCAGGGGATGACGGGGACCCGTTCAAAAGACCCAGGAGGCTGGGGGGACAGGCCCCAAGTGATTAGTGGGGAGGGGGGTCCTTCGAGGTGATGGAAATGTTCTGGAACTAGAAGACGTGGTGGCTGCACAACACTGTGCACTAAATGCCTCTGAATCGTTCACTTTAAAATGGCTCATTTTGTCTTAGGTGAACTTCACCTCATTATATTAAAGAAAAAAAAAAAAAAACACTTAAGACACAAGAGCCAACTGGGAGGCATTCCCACTGGCCAAACCTGGGATGGACTATTTTGAGCTTCGAAATAATGATGAGAATAGATTATAATCCACAGAGGTGAATAACGAGTCCACACTGATGTAAAGAGCTAAGCTGGATAGATGATTGACAGGTATGGATAGATAAATAGAGAATAGGTGGATGATAGGTGACAGACAGATGGACAAAAGAGTGATGGCTGGATGGCTAACCCATGAGGAATGCAGCCCTGGGCACGCCTGCTGGTTCATGTGGAGGGAGTGAAATGACGGAATAAGAAAGACCCATGGCAGGTCGATAGTAATTGATTCAGATGAGAGTCATCGATAGACAGTGAAGTTCAGGGAGAAAGCTTGGTACGTGGCGGGCGTTTTCATAGCCTCCGTTAACTGTAAAGGGAGGGAGGTTGTCTTTCGGGAGGGACAGACCCTCACCGAGAGGTCCAGGAGGAGACTGGCTGTGCGAAGACGCGTCACCACCCCAGACCCCAGGGAGGGCCCTTCACCTCTGGGGTTTTCCTCCCAGCTGAAGCCCCACAGGAGGCGACCCCTCACGCCAGCCCTTCCCGCCCCCCTGACACACCTGTTGGGGACATCTCTGGGTGCAGGACCCTGCAGGAGACACCTAGGGAAGGAGGCAGAGGAGCAGGTTGACGGATGAGAGACGGAAGGGGCTGGGGGATGGGAGGTGGGGGGCCGGCTCTGACCCCCCTCTCACAGCCCCAGAAGGGGCTTCCAGGCCCACAGGCCAGTGCAATGCCCACCAGGCATCCAGGGACCCCTGGGGTGGATCCTCTTGTCCTGAACGACTGGAGCCAGGGTCCCAGCCGGGGAGATGGGGCCTGGCCAGGCAGCACTGGATCAACTTGCTGTCATCCCTGGCTAGGCTGGGTGGGACCAGGAAAGGGCCATAAATGACAGCTGGGAGGCACTGAGCACAGCCTCAGGCCTCGGCCTCGCCTGGTTCCCACCCCTCCAGGTCCGGCTCAGAGGAGAAACTCACCTGGGGTCCGGGGCCCTGGTGGCTGGTGCCATCACCCCCCACATGCACTGCTCTCCCCACCTGATGACCCGGCTGCCCAGCGAAGGGGCGCTGGTCCCACGAGGGCCCCACAATGGACAGGTCTCTCCCTCTCTTGGCCCAGCGCCCTCCTCATGCTGATTCCACCAAGGCTCACAGCCCCCCTGGCCGGGGGATGGCCGTCTGGCTGAGAAGCTCCAGCTCCAGGATTGATGGGTAATAACGTGACCCCCCGGAGGAGGCCAACGGGGTACAGGTGCCCCTTCCATTCCCCCACCCACACACCCAGGCTGGGTCACCCACCGAGCATGGCCAGGAGCAGCAGAAGGCCACCAGAGCCCAGGACCATGGTGTCTGCACACTGCAGGTGTCAGGAGGGTCCACCCGGAGCCTTGGACATGCTGGGTGTGGGGTGGTGGGAGGGGAACAGCCCGTGTACCTGCTGTCAGGGCAGAGAGGGAGCATGGAGGAGGAGCTGAGGGCCAGGCTCCTCGGGCAGGCCCCACCTCTTCCTTCTGCACACCCGAGAGTGAGGGTCCCCTCTGTTGGCCCCACGTGGAAGCTGTCGCCCAGCAGCGAGTGGCCGGCTCGGGGGCGCACAGTCAGAACACAGCAGGGTTAGCTCGGACCCCAGGCATCCTGCCTGCAAACTGAAGCCTTTTCTCCTCACCCAGGCAAGGGTGGGGGTCAGTGCTGCCCCCTCCAGGAAGCCCTCCCTGGTTCCTGTGGGGCACACTGTCCCCTCTCCTCTGTCCTCCAGGAGCCTGGTCCTGGGGGTTCGTCGGGAAGGTCCCAGCTCGAAGCCCAGATGGAGCCAGGAGGAGACAGCTCAGGCCCCCGCGACTGGAGTCCCTGTGCCAACCCACCCTCCCCAGTGTCCCTGTCCCCACCCCCGTCCCTGGGTCCTGTGGTCTCCACCACAGATCAGATGGGCATAGCGGCCCAGCCCAGGACAGGCCTATCCCAACTGTCATCTGTGCAGCCAGGGTCTGATGACCAAGCTGATTAGGGGACCCTGGGACTTTCCTGCCTCCCCCTTCCCTGCCAGCTCCAAATCACAGGCGGTGTTGTGGGTGCCTCTGAGATCCCCTCTTAGATGTGGGGAAACTGAGGCACAGGTGGGGGGAGTTACCTGATGATCCACCAGGATGTGGCTTCTCGGGGCATAGACTTGTCCCCTCCCTGCCAGCACTGGGCCCCAAGCCGCGGCTCAGAAGTGTGTGTCCCACGTTTGATGTGACGACGAATAAAGTGGACAACAGCACCACCCTCTGTGTGCGGGGCCTTTGCTGAGCTTGTGGTGGCCACACACCAGGGAGGGGGATCTTCCCCGGTCAGCCCAGAACATGGGGAGCAGGGTCGGAGTCCAGGCTGCCCCTCCCAGGGCCCAGGAGGCCTGCTGTCACCCACTGTAGGGGGCAGGCGCAGGTCTGGAGGAACCCAGGTCCTCTTCCCCCTGAACCCCCAGTGCCATCCATGGGTCCCCACAGGAGGGACCTCAGGGCACTCACGTGTCCTGGTTCTATTCTCCTGCAGCACTGGGGACCCCTCCACCCCTGCACCCATCACGCAGCTCTCTGCAGAGCCCGCGATGCCCCCAGGATTCCAGGCCTGCTGTCAAGAAAGAAACTCCAGACACCGTCCATGTTGCCCCTCGACGACTCTATGACACGGTGCCCTTTCTCTCCCCGTTTGTCAGGAGAGCAAGCTCAGGCAGAGGGGGCATCCCGCCCTGGAGGGCCTCCCCCGTGCCCTGGGATGGCGCTCCTGGCCTGGAGGTCTCCCACAGCCCAGCAGAAATGGTCATGTGGGTCTGCGTGGCGACCCCCTCGGGAGGACCCCTGGACATTCCCATGTCTTGGATGGGACCCTCCTCCAGGCCGCCCACCCCAGCACCAGCCGCTTCCGTGGCTGAGGCTGCCTGTGGACCCCACCAGGAAGGGTGGACCTGACCCTGCCTGGCGCAGCCATGCTCACTACTGTCTGTAACAGTGGCCACACTGAGATGGGTCTGGTCTGAGGGACATGAGGACACCCCGGGTGTAAGCATTCCCCAGCCTGCTCCCCTCCCCCACCCCAGGCAGCTCAGGTCTGCGGCTCTGGGTTCCAGCTCCCAATCCTCGTCTTCCCACCCCCACCCTGTCCACACTGAGCCTTTCTCGTGAAATACCCCTCCCTCCACACTCCATCCAGCCCAAGGCCAAGTGATACAGGCTTAAGAAAGTTCTGGAAGTCATCACCCCAGCAATGGAGAGTGATGGTCCCTGAGTAGGATGGGGGAGGAGGAGTGAGCTCCTGGGGAGCTGGCCACGCCCCGCGTTGGTCAGCAGTTTGTTCCTCTGGCGGTTCTGCTCCTCCTCTGTCAATTAGGCTCTTAGAGTTCTGGGTTTCTTTTCATCATTTTGGGATTCTTAACTAAATGGATGCATTAACGCTTTGTTTTCCACAGTTGCTGAAAATTCTTTTGTTTGCTTTTTAAAGTTGGAGGTGTTTGTGTTTATAGATTGAGGATTTGATTATGCACACATGCACACACACGGAGGATCTAGTCCAGGTGGCACCGGAGGGCGGGGGGGGGGGGGGGGGGGGGGGGGGAGATGGGAATTGATCAGTAAATCGGTGGATTAAGGATGGGAACCAGGCTTCACACCAAAAGGGCAGGACAACGTGCTGGAATAACCCTGCGCTGTGGAATTGAGGGGGTTCATGGTTTCAGTATGGCTATGGAACTGTAGGCATGATGTGTGAGCATGTGTGTGCGTGTGTGCATGCACACATGCCTTCCCTACCTCTGTCCGGGTGGAACCCCCAGTGCCATCAGCAACACCAACCACCTGCATCTGGGTCCGTCAATACTACTCACCGCCGAGAGGAGCTGGGCCCTGGAGAAGTGACTGGAGCAGGGCAGGTCCAGAGCGGCCAGGAATAATCTTGTGAGAAGAAATATTCAGAGAGAGACGGAAACGTCCACAAAGAGACATGAACAGTAGTGTTCACAGCAGCTTAATTCACAACACCCGACACAGGAGACAGCCAGAAGCCTGCCCTCAGGCCAGTGGATAAATGCCCTCGGGCACCCCCGCGATGGGCCACCAGCTGGCAACACAAAGGAATAGAGACGCAGAAGGAGACAGACAGTCGAGCTGATCGCCGTGGGTGACAGCCTCACTGGAGGGGTGGGAACAAAGGGGCCACCCTACGTCACTATGGGAATGGGCACAACTGTGAGACTGTGGGCAAACCTGGCACAGCTCTGTGCTCTGGTTGATGGAGTTCATCCCGCAGGGGACAGGGGTCGGTTCCCACACTGCCGCACAGGACGTGAGAAGTGCAGGATTCAGGCAGTGGGTGGAGAGGGGTGAGAGGTCGCAGATAAGGGGAGGAGGCCGGAATGATCTGCATGGTGATGGATCAGAGCCGGAGACTTGAGTCTGAAGTCGTGTTCAGCTTCATGTCAACAAAGACGGATCCGCATAAAGCTGTGGACAGATCCGTGCACGTACAGCAGGGAGCTCGCACACAGTCCTCGCTCTGTCGGCCGAGGGCCTCGAGGCGGTGACACCCCAAGAGCGACAGGCACACCCGGTGCCCAGACCTGCGCTCCTAGAGGCATCCTCCAGGGATGGGAGCCCGGCTCCTTGGAGAGCGGCTGACGCCAGGACCAGGGCAGGACGTGCACAGGAGGAGCCCAGAGCCTGAGAAACTGTCCTGGCCCAGAGGAGCCCAGGGAGACGAGACATTTAAATGTCGTGTGCGGCCTGGATGGATCCTGGGACAGAGAGAGGACGTTAGGGGAAACCGAGGGAATGTGGATAACCTGTGGACTTGTTACTGTAACGCTTCACGCTGGCTCATTATTACAACCAACGACTCACCCAGTGTGAGATGCTAATGATGATGAGCCGGGGGCGGGGCTGTGGCGTGTCTACGCTGCCTTTGCAACTTTTCTGTAGATCTAACCCTGTTCTAAAATCAAAAGTGTAAATACAGACGGGCAGCTCGAGGCCCGGACAAGCCAGAAGGAGACAGCTCAGGCCCCAGTGACTGGAGTCCCCGAGCCAACCCACCCTCCCCAGTGTCCCTGGCCACATCCTCATCCCCCGGTCCCGTGGTCTCCACCACAGATCAGACAGGCACAGCTGCTCTAACTGTCCTCTGCCCGGGGCCTGATGACCCAGCTGATTAGGGGGCCCGAGAGGGGCCGGAACTGTCCTGCCTCCCCCAGCTCCTGGCCAGCTCCAGATCACAGGCCGGGCTTGTGAGCCTCTGACACCCTCTAGGTCAGTGGTCACCACTTTGATGTGAGGAAACTGAGGCACAGGTGGGGGGAGTTGCCTGCTGATTGGCCAGGATGTGGCTTCTCAGGGCACAGACTTGTCTCCTTCCCGCCAGCACCGGGCCCAGAGCCACGGCTCATAAGTGTCTGGCCCATGTTTGCCCAGATGATCGATGAAATCAATAGTGGCACCACCCTCTGGGTGCCTCTCCAGCCCAGGCTACCGCTCCAGGGCCCAGGAGGCCTGATGTCGCCCAGTGCAGGGGTGGGAGCAGGTCTGGAGGAACCCAGGTCCTCTGCCTGCTGGACCCCTCAGTGGCACCCCCAGGTCCCCACAGGAGGGCACTTCAGGGCCCTCACCTGTCCCAACTCTATTAACCTCCAGCACTGGGGACGCCTCTCTCCACCCGCACCCCCTCCCGCGTGTGGGAGGCAGAAGGCGGGCCCCTCCCAGATGCCCTCGTCCTAAGGCCCCGGCACCTGTGATTACACGAGCTCACAGGGTCAAAGGGGCTTCGCCGATGAGATTAAGGCGACAACCCTGAGGTGGAGAGGAGCCTGGATCACCCAGGTGGGCCCAGTGTCATCAGCTGAGTCCTTGAAATCAGAACCTCTTCCCAGCTGTGGTCCGAAGAGGCCATGATGGTGGAGGCGGGGTCAGAGAAAGACGGCATGGCCGGCTGTGAAGACGGAGGAGCCAAGCCGGGGTGGGGGACGCCTCCAGAAGCTGGAAAAGGCCGGGAACCAGATTCTCCCCTGCAGCCTCGAGACAGAGCACAGCCCTGAAGACACCTGGACTTCAGTCTCTGAGACCCGTGTCAGATATAAACCTACTGCACCGTAAGATAGCAAACGTGTGTCATCAAAACCACCAAGTTTGTGACAATTTCTTACAGCAGCCACAGGAAACGAGGACGCCATGGCTCCTGCAAAGTCCTGGATGCCCGCTCGATGCCGGCTGCTGTCTACGGAGAAGCACCACGTACACAGCCAGGATCGGCTCCACAATTTGGGGGGCCCAGTGCAAACTGAAAATGCAGGGCCCCTTGTTCAAAAATGCTTACAAATTTCAAGACGGTGACAGCAGAGCAGTGAGCCAGGCGTGAGGCCCCTCCGAGCTTGGGGCTGTCTGCTGGCACAGCTTGCAAGCCAGTGAGGCCAGCCTTGGCACCGTCCATGTGGTCCCCTTGATGTTTCTGTGACACAGTGCTGTTTCTGTCCCTGTTTGTCAGGAGAGCAAGCTGAGGCAGAGGGAGGGCGTTCCTGGCCCAGAGGGCCTCCCTTCCCAGCCTTGCAACGCCCACCTGGCCTGGCGGGGGGTGTCTTCTGTTGCCCAGGCCCGCGGGGCCAGGAGTGTAGGGTCGTGTCTGTCTGCAGTGGCCTGACCACCCGGGCACCATCCCCTCGGGAGGATGCAGGACCTGCCCATCCCCAGGCTGGCCACAGAGAGGGGCTAACCTTCTGCGGGCCCCTCTGCCCGCCCCCTTCTGCCTCATCCTGGCCCCGCAGCCCTGACCCTCCCTGATTAGAGCCAACGCTCCTTTGCTATCTTTGCTATCTGTAAACTGCCCTGGGTCCAGGCCAGATGAGGGGAAAGCCCCGGGGCCGGAGACCCAATCCTGCCCTGCTGAGCCGCCAAGGCCCGGGGTGGCCAGATGCAGAAACTCCCACAAAGAGATGAAGTCACTTGCCCGGAATCTTGCTCCAGTTAGGACCTTCCCCCTGGAGGCCACCCTTTGCCCATCCTGGGGGGAGGGGTCTGGGGCACCCAGGGAGAGGCAGGTGCTCTCTGGCCGCAGCCCCTCCCTATTCCCCTCCCCCAGCCTGCAGCCTGCTGTGACTTGGTCTCTCCTGAGTGACCCTGTTATCTGCCAGGGCTACACCAGCAGCCTCCTCCCAGCCACAGAAGGGCCACAAGGGCTCGCTCAGGGTGGGGACCTCCTGGGGTGCTCAGCACCAACCTCACCTGATGGATCCTGGCCCTCCCTGCTCTCGGCCCCGAGGACATGAGGGTCCCGTCTGCGGGGACCTTTGCCTCCAGCTCTCCTTAGAGCCCGATGGGCCTCATTCCCTAGAGCCTCTGGCTCTTTCTCCCACGCGCCCCGGTCACTGTTCCTCTCTCCATCTATTTGGGCACAGGGGTCCTTGTGGGCAGATCCATCGAGGGCCATGTTTGGGGGCTGGGTTTGCACCGGGGTCTGTGTTGCCACAGGGCTGCACCCGCAGAGGGCAGGAGGAAGCTGGAGAGGGCAAGGCCGGCCCCTCTGACCTGGGCTTTCCCTCCAGCTGCTCAGTCACCACCGTCCAAGGCCTCCCGGCCATGGAGGCACCGGCCCTGCTCCCCCAGACTGCCTGAGGCTGGTCCAGGCTGCTTGCCTGCCCTCCCAGCTTCCCCCACCAGCCCCTGGGCTCCTGCCAGAGAAATGCAAAGCCACATCCCAGCTCGGGACAGGCCCGGAGGCCCTCATACCTTCCCCCACCTCACCTTGCAGCCACATCCATAAGCCAGCACGTCCCCAGGTGCGGGGTACTGTGGATGAAAGGACACCGCAGGGAGAAGCAGTGAGTGTGGGCAGACGGGAGCAATCAGACTCCTGATTCGACAGGAGTTCGCCTTTCAAGACTAGATTGAGGGGAACTGAGCACACGGGGAATGAATTCGTGTTCTCGTTTCTGCCCAGGGGCGTAAAAGACTGGAAAGAGCCTCCCTCTTACCATTCCAAAAAACACACAAACTGCAAGTTCACAGCTTCCCTAGAAGCCTCGGGGAAGCAAAGCCGCAGGCACTAAACCAGCCCGAAGTGTAAGGGGGCCTCAACAGACCTCAGACACACGGGCCAGCCGGGTGGCACAGAGGTTAAGCACGCACATTCCACTTCGGTGGCCCCAGGTTCACCAGTTCAGATCCCAGGTGCGGACATGGCACCGCCTGTCCAGCCATGCTGTGGTAGGCGTCCCAAATAGAAAGTAGAGGAACATGGGCATGGATGTTAGCTCGGGGCCAGTCTTCCTCAGCAAAAAGAGGAGGATTGGCAGCAGATGTTAGCTCAGGGCTCATCTTCCTCAAAAGAAAAAAACAAGATGTGAGACAAAGTAGATGGACAACAAAGAACTATTTTGAGGAGCCGGCCCCGTGGCAGAGTGGTTAAGTTCCCGCACTCCCTTTGGTTGCCCAGGGTTTCTCTGGCTTGAATCCTGGGCTCAGACATGGCACCGCTTGTCAAGCCATGCTGAGGTGGCATCCCACATGCCACGACTAGAAGGACCCACAACTAAGAATGTACAACTATGTATCGGGGGGGTTTGGGGAGAAAAAGGAAAAAAATAAAACCTTAAAAAAAAATTTGTAGTCAAAAACCTTCCAAACAAAACTTCAGACCCACATGATTTCGCAGATAAATTCACCAAACATTTAAGGAAGAAGGAATGCCACATCTATATAATCTGTTCCCGAATACAGAATAGGAGGGAGCACTTCCCAATGCGTTTTATAAGGTCAGGATAAGACAAAGACATTCAATAGAAAGGAAACTACAGACAATACCCCTCATCAACATCGATGCAAGAATTCTCAACAAAGTATTAGTAAACTGAATCCAGAGATATGTAAGGGAGATAGTACATCATGACCAAGAGAAGTTTTTTGGTTTCTTGTTTGTTTGATAATTTTTTTTAAAGATTTTATTTTCTTCCTTTTTCTCCCCAAAGCCCCCAAGTACATAGTTGTATATTCTTCAGTGTGGGTCCTTCTAGTTGTGGCATGTGGGACGCTGCCACAGCATGGTTTGATGAGCAGCACCATGTCTGCGCCCAGGATTCAAACCAACAAAACACTGGGCCCCCTGCAGTGGAGCACGCGAACTTAACCACTCGGCCAGGGGGCCAGCCCCTTGTTTGTTTGTTTTTAGTTGCTTTTTTTTTTTTAGCAAATCAAGTTCCTCAAAATATAAAAAGAATGACCTCTCACGGCCAGCTACAAATCATCCCAGGAATGCAAGGTTGGTTTAACGTTCGAAGATCAGTCAACATATTTCATCACGTTAAAACACAAAAAAGAAAACAATTATCATGTCCTTAGATGCAAAGAATTTTACGAACTTCAACACCTATTCGTGATGAATAGAAATTCTCAGCAAACAATCAAGACAGCACGCCCCATTTACCAGGAGAAACACAGATCAACGGAACTGGAGAGAGAGTCCAGAGTTAGAGGCGAAGCCAGCGGATGTTTTAGAAAGACACAGTCATCCAGAGAGTAAAGGACGGTCTTTCAGCCGATGCACTGAAACAGTGAGACCCCTCTATGGGAAAACCAGAGCCTGGGCCTGACCTTACACCATACACACAACCTGGGTGGGCTCGGAGACCTAGATGGCTGGAAAGGGCATCAGTCACACCCCTGAACGAACCACAAATCAATACATTTTCTTGACCCAACCGGAGAACTGAGGTCACAGGCAAACTTCTAACCCGCCATGTGGAGAGCAGCCCGACTGAGCGCTCGGTCACCTGGGACGGACACTGCTGGAGACAGCTGGGGGCAGGCGGCCCCCAGTCAGGCTGGAGTCGAGCAGTGTCGGGGCAGAGCGAGGCTCCCCTAGGGCACAGGAGGGGCCCACGGATGGCCCACGGACTATGTGGGGTGGGTTGGGCTGCAGGCCGAAGGTGACCAGCAAGCCTAGGGAGAGTGAGGAGGTGGGGAGGATGGACAGCCAGGGACAGTGGTCAGCCCTGGCCGCGGAGGAGGGGGGAGGGGGGGGGGGGGCCTGGTGGGGGAGTGTCCAAGGAGGGCCGGCACTGGTGTCTTCTGTTATCTCACCATCGCTTCCTTCTGCCTCTCTCTCTGCTGGTGGCGTTCAGATCCCCCAGATAATAGGGTACCGCTGCCATCAGCGGAACTGCTCAGAGAAGACCCAGAAATGGTTGTGGTTGGAATCCCCCGCCCCCAGGGGAGTTGGGTCTGTCACCTCAGGCTGGGGAAGCAGGGCCCCTTCCTGGCCCAGGGTTCTCGGACCCTGGGTCTGAATCATCGCTTCCTCCACTCTGGATTGGAGGATGGAGTGCCCCTCCTCTGACCCCATCCTGGTCTGGAAGGATAAATGGGGAGGGGAGAGTGGGCTGGGTCTACAGCAGCAGGGACCAGCCAAGGTAAGGGCCCCCACCAACACCTTGAGATGCAAGTGTCACTGTGCAGAACAGTGGCCGAGCCTCAGATCCGGAGCACTGAGACCCCAGCTCCCAGGCCCGGGCTGACCACCAGTCCCCGGCGGCCCCAACTCCACGGGCACCCCACACCCTGCAGACCTCGGGCCTGGCCCAGCCGCCAGCCAGGTTCATGCTGCCCCTGCTTCCTCCTTCCAGATGCCAAATCTGCTGGTGCTGGCACTGACCCTCCTGGTGAACCTGGGCCACGCGGCCCCTGGTGAGCCCTGACCCCTGAGGCCTGCCCCTTCACCCCATAGGCCCGAGGGTGGTTCAGGGAAACCCAGGGATGTGCAGGCCAGGGAACAGCCGAGCCCAGGGCCCGAACTGTAGCCTGTCCTGAAGGCGCTTCCTGCCCCAGCCCCAGGCCAGGCCCTGGAGCGAGAGGGCATCGTAGGAGGACAGGAGGCCTCTGGGAGCAGGTGGCCCTGGCAGGTGAGCCTGAGAGAGTACACTCAATACTGGAAACACTTCTGCGGGGGCTCCCTCATCCACCCCCAGTGGGTGCTGACGGCGGCGCATTGTGTTGGACCGTGAGTCTCCACGGGGCCTGGCAGGGTGGGGGCCATCCCGGGGATCCCCGCCAAGGGGCGTCCAGGAGGTGGCGCAGGACCCTGAGCTGGGGCCCCCTCTCCCCAGGGACATTGAAGATTTCAGAGACATCAGGGTGCAGCTGCGAGAGCAGCACCTCTATTATCAAGACCGGCTGCTGCCCGTCAGCAGGATCCTCCCCCACCCCTACTACTACACAGTTGAGAACGGGGCCGACATTGCCCTGCTGGAGCTCCAGGACCCTGTCAACATCTCCAGCCGTGTCCAGGTGGTCACTCTGCCCCCTGCCTCTGAGACCTTCCCCCCGGGGACGCCGTGCTGGGTGACAGGCTGGGGCGATGTCGACAATGGAGGTAAATATCAGGGACAGCGGGAGGGCTGGGTGGGCGGGGACCTGGTCACACCCACGGCCCATCCCCAGGGGGTCCCTCTGGGGACAGGGTCCCGCAGGGCTGGCTCAGGGAGTGCGAGTTTGCAGACTCTGGGAAGGGGGAGAGGCGGTGGGAGGCAGCATGTGCCACGCCCAGGGGCTGGGAGCCCATCAGACCCAGTGCCACCCCTCTTGGTGCCTGGGAAAGTCACTCGGCGCACCTGAGCCTCAGTTTCCCCTTGCAGGCAATGAGTACAGTCACAGCTGGTATTTCCTGGATGTGATCTGAGGACACAGAGAAGCGGCACACATAAAGTGTCTTATTATTGTTAAGGGAAAGGGAACAATGCCCACTACTGGGCAGGGTAGCCGACATCGTGTCCCTGTGTGCACAGATGAGGGGACCGAGGCGCCAGGGAGCCAGGGTCTTGCCCGGGGTGGAGTGTTGGTGGGGGTGGCTGCAGCCCTGGCTCATCCTCCGGCACAACCACCTTCACTTCTCTTAGAAGCTCTGGTCCCCGTTTTACCCACAGTACAGAGCAAAGCCTTGGGGGAGCAGGTGCCCTGTGGTGTGCCCCCTGGGCCTTACACGGGAAGCTGAGTGTGTCGTTGCCGGAGGGCCGATGGAGACGCAGCATCCTGTCTGACTGCCCCATGCACAGAGGGGACACCTGAGGCCTGGGCCGAGGGCTGGCGGGAGGCAGAGCTGGGTGGAACTAGGGCTTGGGCTCTGCAAGCCCCCAGCGGCCCGCCCTTCCCTTCCCCACAGCGGGAGGATCCTGGTCCAGCCCCGGGAAGGAGGGGCCAGAGCCACAGTGTTCGCCCCTGCGAGTCCCGCAGCTGGCAGGCCCTGGCCCAGAGCAGGCACCCAGCATCGCTCCTGTTATCATCCCTCTGCCCCCGCGCCATGTGATGACAGGGTCTCTGAGTGCCCCCGCCCTGCCTGCTGATCCTTCTTCCCCCTCACCCCCCAGTCAGTCTGCCACCTCCGTTTCCCCTGAAGGAAGTAAAAGTCCCCATTGTGGAAAACAGCGTTTGTGACAGGAAATACCACACTGGCGTGTCCACGGGGGACAACATCCGGATTGTCCAGGCCGACATGCTGTGTGCAGGGAATAGGAGGCACGACAGCTGCCAGGTGGGCCCTCGTGTCCCCCCGCAGCCCCAACCCACCCTGGCCTCTTGAGCCACCGCTGACCCTTCTCCTCCCCAGGGCGACTCCGGAGGACCCCTGGTGTGCAAGGTGAAGGGCACCTGGCTGCAGGCGGGCGTGGTCAGCTGGGCCAACGGCTGTGCTCAGCCCAACCGGCCGGGCATCTATACCCGTGTCACCTACTACTTGGACTGGATCTACCAGTATGTCCCCAAGGACTCTTGAGCCCCGTCCCCAGGGCTGCCATCTGGATCAGCAGAGAAGCCAGCCCCCTCCTGTCCCCACACCACTGCTTCCTGTCCAGGTGGTGTCCTTCCCGTCCCCTGCCCAGAGCCACCTCCCTGCACGGCCCAGGGAGCAGGCGTGGACACTGGTCCTCATTAAAGAGCATGGAAAGCAGCTGTGGCCGTCACTGTTTCTGCCTGGGGGTGTCACTGAGGGAGAGGAAGGGTGTGCAGGGCACGGCCGGGCGCAGCCACTGTCCCCGGGGGTCCAGCCCTCGAGCTCTGGGTGTTGCCGTGGGGGTGGGCCCTCACCCTCCCCAGCCCCTTGTGTCCCAGGCCGGCTTCTCAGCACGCTGGCTCACGTCTCCTTTGGAGAGTGGCACCGTGCACTCGGGACACATAGAGCAACTGGGACCGTTGAAAAGATGATTCTCGGGCACCCAGGCACCCAGCAAGGGGGTCAGGATGTGGAGCCCAGCCCCCACTCCCCGCAACCCTCCTTCCCCTCACACCATCATCCCCCCCTTTCCCTGCAGGCCCACACTGGGCATGGGCTGTGCAGGATGGCTCTTTGGCCCCATTTTCTCATTTGTGTGACTGTAATCGATGGGAACGCTCTTTTGAGCCCCACCTGTGCCTGCATGCATGTCTGTGATGGTCTCCCGAGCCGCTGCCTGTAGCAGGTGTCATCGCTTCTCACCTCCACCTGGACTCCCCAGTGGTGCCTGTTGTCCAGGCTGCTACTGGGGACTCAGGATGTCCCCACTAGGGTCTTAGGACCAGGTGACCGTGCCTGCACACAAACCCCGAATGTCTGCGGCGTGAGCCAGCGAGGAGGCTGTTGAGAACTGGGGTGTGAGCGTCATCCATCTTCTAGACGATGCCAAACTCATCTCCGAAGGGGCTGTTCCCTCACGCCCCCTCCAGCACTTCGGGAGAATGACCATCACATCCCATGCAGGCCAACATTCAATATTTTCACATGGGCATAGCGGAAGATTACAGAGGTTTTAAATCGCCTCTTTGCGACTATTAATGAGGCTGAGCACCTGCTCGTGAAGGGAGCACACACCTGCTGGCAGGGGAGGGCCGACCTTCTATTGTCAGATCTTGGTCCCCAGAGATTGCCCCGTTCCATCTCATTAATGGACGCACCTGTGTTCCAATCTCTTTTACTGAGATGTGTTCACACCTCTCAGTTGCAGAAACGTGTGCACATCCTTGTTTCTGCTCATGTACGGAAGGCCGCGAGTACTGTCTGGGTTCCTGGGCTGCTCCCTGGTGGGACCATGGAGTCTAGAGCAGATGTCCCGAGAGCTGCCATGGGGCAATGCTGCGTTGTCTCTACCAGGCTCGCTCCCGTTTCTCCTCCCCCAGCCATGGGTCACCGAGCTCCCTTCATCACCAGCCAGCAACGAAGATTCTCGGCTTCACCAAGCCTGAGTCAGGCTCCTGGACCCTCTCATGGGCCCGTCTGGGCACCTCCAGGGAGAATCCAGTTTTAGCAAGAACTCTCTGAGTCAGGGTAGCAGGAATCCCCGGCCCTTGGTCCCAGATCACCCTCACTATCTGACAGAAATCCGTCACTGCCGCCCTTGGTACCGACCGTGCCAGCCTCTGTGGGCGGGAGCCCCATTGGGTTGGTTCAGCCAGAATCGCCCAGACCTCCCGGCAGTGCCCTGTCCACCGGCCCCCTGCTCCCGGCTCCCCTCCCCGCTGTCCCCGCTGTGTCCGGAACGCAGCCCAGTTCTGCGCTGGGGTCGCCTTCCCCCCGTCTCATAGTCTGAAGAAAACGTGCCTTCACCCCTTCAACTTCTGTCCGCCTGGTTTTCTTTGAATCCAATATTGGATACAAACGTGAGACACAATATCTCGTGGGTGGAGTTAACAACCTGTAACACCCTGTCTGTGATACATAAGATATGACACGTGATACATAAGACATAACACAACAGAAGTGTCAGATGCTGCGTTATGGGGAAAAAGCACAACATGCATTCAACTTTTGAAATTCTCGTAAGGAACAGCGTCCCCGGGGCTGTTTGTGTCTGCTGTTTACACTTCTCTCCTTCCTGGGGAGCTGGCCACGCCCTGCGTTGGTCAGCAGTTTGTTCCTCTGGCGGTTCTGCTCCTCCTCTGTCAATTAGGCTCTTAGAGTTCTGGGTTTCTTTTCATCATTTTGGGATTCTTAACTGAATGGATGCATTAACCCTTTGTTTTCCACAGTTGCTGAAAATTCTTTTGTTTGCTTTTTAAACTTGGAGGTGTTTGTGTTTATAGATTGAGGATTTGATTATGCACACACGCACACACACTCTGACCCTAATTCTCCAGGCTGGGGTCCGTGTCAGGCGAGGCTCTAGAACAACCGAGGCAGGAGGCTCTTTTGCGTTTCCAGCCCGGCCCAGCCCCCCCACTCCTGCCCCTGCAGCCGCCAGGGAGGGGACGGAGGGGCACCCGGAGTCCACCTCCCAAGGCACAGGAGTCCCGGGCCCTGGCTCCACCCAGTCAGACTCTCCTGCAGCTTCCGACTCTGATGGGAAACCTGGTAACAGCGCTGGCGCCGAGGCCACTCAGCTTTCCTCTGGATCCAGAAGTCATTTTTAATTACAAACATTATACACGCCCCCCACAAACCCTTGTAAGACACCAACATGTTAAGAAGAAACCAAAAACCTACCCTCACTCCTCCTCCCCCATCCTACTCAGGGACCATCACTCTCCATTGCTGGGGTGATGACTTCCAGAACTTTCTTAAGCCTGTATCACTTGGCCTTGGGCTGGATGGAGTGTGGAGGGAGGGGTATTTCACGAGAAAGGCTCAGTGTGGACAGGGTGGGGGTGGGAAGACGAGGATTGGGAGCTGGAACCCAGAGCCGCAGACCTGAGCTGCCTGGGGTGGGGGAGGGGAGCAGGCTGGGGAATGCTTACACCCGGGGTGTCCTCATGTCCCTCAGACCGGACCCATCTCAGTGTGGCCACTGTTACAGACAGTAGTGAGCATGGCTGCGCCAGGCAGGGTCAGGTCCGCCCTTCCTGGTGGGGTCCACAGGCAGCCTCAGCCACGGGAGCGGCTGGTGCTGGGGTGGGCGGCCTGGAGGAGGGTCCCATCCAAGACATGGGAATGTCCAGGGGTCCTCCCGAGGGGGTCGCCACGCAGACCCACATGACCATTTCTGCTGGGCTGTGGGAGACCTCCAGGCCAGGAGCGCCACCCCAGGGCACGGGGGAGGCCCTCCAGGGCGGGATGCCCCCTCTGCCTGAGCTTGCTCTCCTGACAAACGGGGAGAGAAAGGGCACCGTGTCACAGAGTCATCGAGGGGGCCACTCGGACAGTGTCTGGAGTTTCTTTCTTGACAGCAGGCCTGGAATCCTGGGGGCATCGCGGGCTCTGCAGAGAGCTGCGTGATGGGTGCAGGGGGAGAGGGGTCCCCAGTGCTGCAGGAGAATAGAACCGGACACGTGAGTGCCCTGAGGTCCCTCCTGTGGGGACCCATGGATGGCACTGGGGGTTCAGGGGGAAGAGGACCTGGGTTCCTCCAGACCTGCCCCTGCCCCCTACAGTGGGTGACAGCAGGCCTCCTGGGCCCTGGGAGGGGCAGCCTGGACTCCGACCCTGCTCCCCATGTTCTGGGCTGACCGGGGAAGATCCCCCTCCCTGGTGTGTGGCCACCACAAGCTCAGCAAAGGCCCCGCACACAGAGGGTGGTGCTGTTGTCCACTTTATTCGTCGTCACATCAAACGTGGGACACACACTTCTGAGCCGCGGCTTGGGGCCCAGTGCTGGCAGGGAGGGGACAAGTCTATGCCCCGAGAAGCCACATCCTGGTGGATCATCAGGTAACTCCCCCCACCTGTGCCTCAGTTTCCCCAGATCTAAGAGGGGATCTCAGGCACCCACAACACCGCCTGTGATTTGGAGCTGGCAGGGAGGGGGGAGGCAGGAAAGTCCCAGGGTCCCCTAATCAGCTTGGTCATCAGACCCTGGCTGCACAGATGACAGTTGGGATAGGCCTGTCCTGGGCTGGGCCGCTGTGCCCATCTGATCTGTGGTGGAGACCACAGGACCCAGGGACGGGGGTGGGGACAGGGACACTGGGGAGGGTGGGTTGGCACAGGGACTCCAGTCGCGGGGGCCTGAGCTGTCTCCTCCTGGCTCCATCTGGGCTTCGAGCTGGGACCTTCCTGACGAACCCCCAGGACCAGGCTCCTGGAGGACAGAGGAGAGGGGACAGTGTGCCCCACAGGAACCAGGGAGGGCTTCCTGGAGGGGGCAGCACTGACCCCCCACCCTTGCCTGGGTGAGGAGAAAAGGCTTCAGTTTGCAGGCAGGATGCCTGGGGTCCGAGCTAGCCCTGCTGTGTTCTAACTGTGCACCCCCGAGCTGGCCACTCGCTGCTGGGCGACAGCTTCCACGTGGGACCAACGGAGGGGGACCCTCACTCTCGGGTGTGCAGAAGGAAGAGGCAGGGCCTTCCCGAGGAGCCTGGCCCTCAGCTCTTCCTCCATCTTCCCTCCCTCCCCAGGGGACTCTCCTGGCCCTTCCAGCCCAGGTGTGGAGAGGGGACTGGATTGTCATGGTGGTCACGTGACTATATACATTTGTCCAACTCATTGTATTGTTGACTTAAAATTGGCGAATTTTAAATACGTGTGTGCTTCAATTATACAACAATAAAGCTATTTTTTTTTTTTTAATTTAAAGCATGGAAGTCTTTTTCCAAAGATCTTGGTCGTGAGATATCTGAGCACCAACACGTCTTTTCTCCCAGAAAAATAGGAACTTGCCATGGCCGAGCTTGGGCACACAGACCTTCTGCTGATGAATATTCCAGAGGCAGCCCCCAGAGCAGTGGACGTGGTCATTTCCAGCTATGTGCCATCTCAGGCCAGTCAGCAAATCTTCCAGGCCCTCAGCTTATTTCATCTATAAACAGCTTGCCCTTCGGGAGTGTAGCAGGTGAAGTGTCCTCGTGCAAAGAGTCTGGAGCGCTGGGTGGCCCTCAGGATCCTGGGCATCCCTTCCTCCTTCCTAATTTCTGATGCCTTGACCCCTAGGCTGACCCTCTGCAACCTTGGCTCCCGAGGAGAAATCCCCGAAGGTACTGAAGCCACTGCTCCCTCTTGCTTGCCCCTCCGCCCTCTCCCAGCCCACCTCGCCAGCCCTTCTCATCTCCCCTTCCTTCCAACCCTCGCCCCACTGTAACAGCAGTCTGCTCCAAGGAGGATGTGGCCCAGACGCTGGAAGATGGCTCATGTGCCCAGAGCCTCCACGGGGCGCCTGCACCCTAACCAGGAGAGGTGACCTGAGTCACAGCAGTGGCAGCGTGTGCCAGTCAACAAGGAGCCTGGTCCCAGGGCGTCCCTGCCACTGGCTGAGGAAGAAGACGCCAAGTCCCAGGGGGTGCTGGGCTGGAGGCAAAACCCAGGACGAAGAGGACTGGGGCTGGCTTTGCCCCTCTCCCCGTGGTTGGGGGCAGTGGGGACCTCCTGGCCGGGCTGTGTATAGAGGGCGCATGTGTGCAGCTCTAACTCTCACGCAGGCCCCTCCCCACATGGGTGAATCACAGGCTTTGTGTGGACACTAGGAACCCAGGGAGGAGGAGCTGGGGCTGCAGGTTCGATGACCTGGGAGGACTCAGAGCATCCAGCCCAGACAGTCCTTGCATGAATGGGGAGACTGGGGACCAAGGGGATGGCACCTTCCTGGGTCCACACAGCAGACAGTGAGAGCAGGGGGTTGTCAAGATCCACGCAGCTCCTCACCTGAGCGCTCCCTTTGGAGCCGGCTCATTCTCACAGCCAATCAGCAAACTCAGGCCCAGGACCCTTCTCCATGAGACACCAAGATCAGGTGGCAGCCACGTGCATCCTGCCTCTCCACCACGACGTTCAGGTTTGGGGGTAGGGGGATGGGGCCCCAGAGAGCCTTCAGTGAAGACCCTAGACTCCCCCAGGGAGGGGAGAGGCCTTCCCAGGCCCTGGCAGGGCAGGCTCTGCAGTGATGCCGGCCCTCGGGGCGGGAGAGGAGCGCAGACCGGACGCGGGAGGAGCCGCGACGGTCCAGCAGGAAACTCCAAGGCCACCAGTCCCCAGTGCAGGCCCTCTCGACTTGTCCAGACCGGGATCCAGGAGGGTCCCTTGGGCCCCTCTTCCTAGTCTGCGCGCGGCGGGAGGACAGGAAGAAAGGGAGGGGCGGCGAGAGCCCAGCGTGACCCTCGACATCCCAGCCCCCAGACAGCCACAGCCGGGACCCGCTTCCAGCCCGGCCTCGGTGCGGCGGGCGGCGATGGGGACCTGGGGACCGGAGGGAGGGACGGCGGGGCGGGGCCGGGGCGGCAGCAGGAGCCAATCGGGGCCGCTCTCCCTCCCTCCTTCCCTCCCTCCCGGCGGCCGGCGGGCGGGGCGGACGCCAAGCCGGCTCCGGCGCAGACAGCGGCGGGTGGGGGTCGGCCGGGCCTCTGGCCTGGAGTCCCTAGCGCCGGGTGCAGCCGCGAGAAGGCCGGGGCTCGGGGGCGGTGGGCGGGGGGGGGGACTTTGGGGGGGCTCCGCGCTCGGAGGGCGCTCAGGCCCCGCGCTCGCGACGCGGAAGCTTAGGCGAGCGTAGGTCCCGACGTCCCGGGACGGGGAGCGGGGAGGGCGCCTGCTTCCCACCTTGCGCGGAGGGGTCTGCACTCACCCCGCGGGGGCCCCGTGTTCTGGGAGCCAGACGTTAAATAGTAAATAGAAAGCTCCCAAAGATAGAGACTCTAAAACAACGGAAAACAGTTGTTTCCTGGCTTTTACAAGAGGGACCCTGCGAAGTGCGCCCTGCCCCGCCCCGGGGAGCCTCAGGCCTCTGCTTTGAGAGCCGCCCCTCCGCCCCACACCCAGACCCCCAGCACGCCGTGCCCCCCTCGTGGTCTCTGCGCGGGCAAGCGTCCTGCAACCCCTCCCTGGTTGTTTGAATGAACAGGCTAGAAGAGCAGGTGACCAAGCATTTACTCTGCAGGTGGGTGCTGGCGCCCCCAGGGACCCCCAAGCTGTGCTTCCATCCTGGCCCTGGCTCTTTGCCTTAAACAGGTGAAGTCCAGCTGCTGGCCTGCCTTCCCGTTCTTTCCCCTAAAGCCAGGATTCTGCCTCCAGCTGTCTTCTGGCCACATGGAGTTGGTGAGGGAGGTGGGGGGCAGGGAGTGCAGGGGGGTGGGGTGAGTGGGTGGGAGAGGTAGGGACAGCAGGACAGAGGGGAGAAGGGACACATGGAAATGGGCATCTTGGGAGAGAGGATGCAAGAACGGCAGACCCAAGCTGGAGTGGGATCCCGTTGAAGGAGGGGTGCCAAATGATGCTGATGATGGCCACAGAGATGGAGGGCTGGGGATCGGTCTACAGGACGGACTCTCCCAGCGGGACGGTCAGGTCCTTTGGACTCGTGGAGCTGTACAGGAAGCAGGAGGGGACATGATGGGCTGTGAGTCTGGTGGCGTCCACACTCAGACTGGCTCTGGCAGGGAGAGGGCAATGTGCTCGGAAGCTTGTTCAGACCCACAACGACCCTCTGCTCAACGCTGGCACACTGAGTCGGATCCAGGCGTGAGGAACCCAGGGCAGGGCCCGCCATCCAGGGTCCTTGTCCCTGAGAAACGCAGTCTGGCTGGAAGCAAAGACCCCGTGTAAAATCCCAGGTCCATGTGAGAAGACGACTCAAACTTTGCCGATGGAGAGTCCCCGTGGGGCGGGGCCTGAACTGGTGGGCACACAACCGATGCACCTTGCATCCTTCCTGGACCAGGTGGACAGCCAGGGAGGTGATACTGAGAGGGTGAGGTGGGTGATGGGCAGCCAGGTGCAGAGAGGCGGGCAGGAAGTGAGGACGGAGGTGCGAGCTCCACAGGAGGAGGGCCAGGTGGCCCCTGCTGGACCAGAGAGGGCAGAGGTGCCAGTGAGGGGAGCTGAGTCTGGGGCTGGGGGATGGGTCAAGCACATTGGGAGCTCCCTCCCCAGCATCTGAGGAAGTTACCCTGGGAGGTGGATGGGGACGGGTGTGCCCGCTGAGACGAAGGGTGTGGAAAGCTCAGGTGAGGCAGGGAATCCTCCATCCGAGTGTTTCTGAGTTCCTCCAGGAGGCCGGCCTCTGCCCGATACCCCATGCTCCTTCTCAGATGCCCGCACCCTCAGTACAGGGGTGGAGGTTAAAGTCAGCCCAGCGGGGCTGCTCCTATTCCCAATGCCCCTCCCAAGGGGTCGGGCTCACTGGGCAGCGGAGGGACCCACACTGCTTGAGTCTGTGTCCTCCATCTGCCACTTGCTTGTTATACGGCCTTAGGCAAATTATTTAACCTCTCTATGCCTCACTTTCCCCATCTGGAAAGTGAGGGTAATTGTACCTACCTCCGGAGGTTGTCATGAGCAAAAAATAATCCACACAGTGTGCTTGGAACAGTGCATGCCTGCAGGAAGCCCTAGTAACTGTTGGTCATTCTTTCCAGAACTTGAGTCTACCAAGAACATTCCAGGAAGTGTCCTGGCACCAACAGATTCATGAAAGGTTTATTTACCCCCTAATTACACCTGGGACCAGCTGATTGTGCATTCATTATCGCACTTACTAAAGTCAAGCTGACAACTGTAGTTCAGCCTTGAGAGTGACCGTCCCTGATCGTGAATTATTTTCGTGTGGAATTCAGTGTTGAGTTGCTTTATGATGGTTTTGTTTTGGTTTTAGTTTTCCAGTATTGTCAAAGAGCATTTTGCTCCTTAAATATTTTCTGCTTTCATGCACACCCATGTTCACAGCAACATCATTCACAATAGTCAGATGGCGGAAGCAACCCTAGTGTCCAACGACCGATGGATGGATGAACACAATGTGGTCCATCCACATGATGGAATAATATTCAGCCTTGAAAAGGAAGGAAATCCTGACACCTGCTACAACGTGCATGAACCGTGAGGACACGATGCTCAGTGAAATAAGCCAGACGCAAAAGGACAAATGCTGTATGAGTCCACCCATAGGAGGTCCCTAGAGGAGTCAAATTCATAGCAACAGAGAGTAGAAGGGTGGGCGCCGGGGGCTGAGGGAAGAGGATGGGGAGTGAGGGGTTTTTTTGTTTTTTTTATTGAGGAAGATTGGCCCTGAGCTAACATCCATTACCAATCTCCCTCTTTTTTGCTTGAGGAAGACTGTCCGTGAGCTAACATCTGTGCCAACCCTCCCCTATTTTTGTATGTGGGATGCCACCACAGCATGGCTTGATGAGCAGTGTACAGGTCCGTGCCAGGGATCAGAACCTGCGAACCCCAGGCTGCCAAATCAGAGCATGCGAACTCAACCACTACACCACCGGGCTGGCCCCGGGGAGTGAGTATTTAATGAGGACAGAGTTTCAGTTTTATAAGATGAAAAAGTTCTGGAGATGGACCGTGGGGATGGTCACACAATGATATGAATGTAGTTACTGCCACTGAGCTGTACACTTAAAGATGGTGTGGCCGGACCCCTGCACTGTGTCCAGCGGGTCAGGGCCTGGGTTCCAGGGCAGCCAGATGCCCCAGCCTCAGGACTCGCCCCTTTCTCCCAGGAAGGAAAGCACGAGGAGCGCCAGGAGCCACCTCTGCGGGCAGAGAAAGGGTGGAGGGCGTTCAAGCCCCAGCATCTGGGGGCATCAGGAACGGCCCTCCTGAGCCTTTCCATCTGGCCACAGCTGGAAGTGCTGACGCCGCCCATGGCCAGGATGCCTTTGCTTGAGTCTCCCCCGCTGGAAAGACCAGGGGTCTGGCGAAAGTACAGACGGGGCTGCCGCCCCACACAAGGCTCAGAGCCAGCTTTGCCCCTGCCACCCTGGCCTTGTCGGGGCCCACACCACTCCAGGCCCAGGAGGCCGGGGAAGGGGGGGGAAGGGGAGGCCTACCCCTCTTGCCCTCTGAAGACCCCCTCACCCCGAGAGACGTCCTCTGAGAGCCCAGCAGGGACTCCAGTTCTTCTTGCACCTTCGTGCCATCTGACTCTGGTGTTATTGTGACCCCACGGTGGAACCACACCAGCCCCTCCCCCCGGGCCTTGCACCTCTTACCTGCCCATGGAGGCCCCGGAAGCCCCTGGTTCCTGGGGTGGAGACCCATGAAGCCTGCACAAGGATGTCAGGGGGGGTCGAGCAGAAGGATGGATTGGGGGCACAGGCATTCAGGGTTCTCTGGGTGCTGGCAGCTGGCCATGGTGATTGGTTGATTCCTGAGGTGACCGGGAACACTCTTCGCTCCCTCACTACCCAGCCAGGCTGCAGATAAGAAAGGTCAGCCCTCCCCTGCCACCTGGGCCCTGCTTGGACTGAGAGCTCGGTCTGGCCAGGGCCCCGGGCTGGGTCCCTTCGCCGACCAGGTCTGCTGCCTCTAGTCCAGCCTCCTTGCTCAGGCTCCACCTCCAGTGCCCTGAGCGGCACCACCCCAAGCAGCGGGGTGAGTCTCTCCTGGTCTGGGTGTAGCTTCCATCAGGCCTGGGCTCTGTACCCTCTGAGTATGAGGCACTGCCCCGGCACCCTGTGCGTCCTCCCTGGAGACTCTCGCCTTCTCGTCAGTGGCTGAGACCACCTGGCGGGCCATGACCCTGTCCTCAACTGCTGCCCCTCTTGGCCGAACCCCTCTGTCTCCTCATTCTGCCGTCCCCAGGGAGGAGGGCCCAGTCCCTCCCTTGCCACCTGGACCCCAGCATCAGGCTCAGGGAGACAACCACCCCGGGGTGGCAGAGGGGAGGCCGCACCTGCCCGGCCCTCTCCCCAGGATCAGGCTTCAGGAACCTGGGTGGGAATTGAGGCGGGAATCCCAGGCTGCATGACCTTCAGCATCCGCTGGTCCAGGTGCAGAGGGAACATGGTGGAGGAAGGAGCGGGGGTTCCCGGAGCAGCCTGACCCTCAGAGCACGGTCCCTGGGAGCCTCTCTTATCTCTTGGCCCCTCGGCCAGTCACTCCCCTTCCCGCCCGCCCAGAGTGGCCTTTCAGCTTCCCATCACAGTGATCTTCCCAGCGGAGCCTGTGGGTGGTGGAAGGAGTGGTCTTGTGGGGTCGGGACAGGCTTAAAGCAGAGGCTGAGGGACCAGTGCTGATCAGGATTAGAAAGCCACCCGGCTGTGCAAGCAATGAGAGGGTTGTGACCTCGCAGAACAGCTCCGGCCAGCGCCCCTCTGTCCAGGCTCCGGCCATGCCCAGAGCCGTGCGCCTTGCTGGGCCACCCTTTAAATGCAGTGAACGTGTGCCAGGGACTACTTTTTGTGGTAAAATACACATAACGTAAATTTTACCATTGGAACCATTATGCATGTACAGTTCGACGTCCTTTAGCACATGCACGATGCTGTGCGACCATCGTGGCCATCTGGCTCCAGAATTCGGCCATCCCCTAAATGGAAACCTGTCCCCATTGGCAGTCCCTCCCTGCTCCCCCAGCCGCCAGGGGCTTTTGGACGACACTGTTTTAGCGATGTGCCGTGAGCACATTTTTACGTGGTTTAAAAACCTAACGAGAAAATTTCTCTCTTGTCTTCATGATGAAAATAATTAATTTTTTTCTGATTACAAACATGATATGTTTCAAAACAAAAGATGCAGCTATTTGGGAAGTTATGGGGAAGAAACTAAAATCACCCCACGCCCCACCACCCAGCGTTGCCCCCCCTCTTCCAGATCCTTCGCTAAAATGAACATCCTGCATCTTCATCTTTGCTCATTTGTCACCAAACTGACAAATGACACAGCCCAAATCCAGGGAGCTCCCACCCTGGAGGAGCCCCCGGGCACTGAGAGACGTTGCCCTCTTCGGGGCGGGGGGACACAACTGCCTCTCTTATGGCCCCCTTGGCAGCGGTGAGAGGCAGCTGGGAAAACCCATGTCAGGGTCCAGGTCACACCCCGAACCCTGTGTGCCAACTGCCAGCCTCATCTCAGGCAGGCACAGTGCGTATCTACATGGCCCACTCACCCATGGAGGGAGAAATCCAGCCATCCCATTTCCACCGAGGCACTCCCTCATTCAGTAATTCACTCATTCATTCATTTATATAAAAAAACTCTCTGGTTCTACTGGATGCCTAGACCCATGGAAATTACAGAAATGGGACAAACACAGGGCCTCACAGGGCTCAGGCCAGCAGTCACTCTGGACCGTGGGCAAGGCTGGGAAGGGGTATGACCCGTCCCTGGGGCCAGCCCCCTCACACCTCTGCCAAGGGAGGGAGAAGAGGTGCAGGCTCTGCCCCCCAAGAGGACCATGTCCACCAGTGCCTGGGAGCCTCCTCCAGAGTGGCCAAGGTGCCTGCTCTGGGCTGCCCAGGAAAGCACACCCACATTTTGGCCTCTTCTTCCAATTCCTTGAATCCTATTCCAGCTTCAGCCCTCTGCACCCCTGGGTCCAAGCATCACCCCTATTGAGACAACCCCCGGATTTCTCACTCAGCCTCCAGCCCCACACGCAGATGCCTAAGGGGCATTTCTTCCTGGATGCTGCCCGGGCATCTGTAACTCAGGCTCAACCAGAGAAGACACCTTGGGAGGGTCAGTGAAGGCTCTCCCTGAATGGTACTCAGGTGAGCAAACATCTCCCCAGAGGAGGAGAAGAGATATTTGCATCATATCAGGGTCACTTTAACTCATTAATTCAGAGGACAGACCCTGCCTTACAAGAGAAGTTGGATGGATGAAGGAATGGATGGACGGATAGATGGATGGATGGATGGAAGGACAAGTGGATGGATGGAAGGATGGATGGATGGATGGATGGATGGACAGATAGAAGGTTGGGTGGATGGATGGATGGATGAATGGATAGATAGTTGGGTGGATGGGTGAATGAGTGGATGGATGGATGAAAGGATGAATGGATAAGTGGATGGATGAATGGAAGGATGGGTGGATGGAAGGATGGATGGATGGATGGATGGATGGAAGGATGGAAGGAAGGATGGATGGATGGAAGGGTGGGTAGATTCAATCCTGGGACTTGGATAAATTCCCTTTGGAACCACCCGCAGTATCACATGGTGAGCTCCAGTGCAGGAGGGCAGAGGTAGGGGCTGTGGCCCCAGAGTGCAGCTGACACTGAGATCCTCACTCTCCCCTTCCAAGCTTGGAAGGGCATCAGCCCCAGCTCAGCCCTCTACACATCAGAGCTTGGGGACACCCTCTCCCCCAAAAGCCACATTGCCCTTGGCCACTCAGTCCCATCCCATGGAGACTCTGGTCACTTCCCAAGCTCTTCAGTCGGGTGGAGACAGCAGAGCGAGGCACTCTGCAGCCTCAGAGCCTCTCACCCCTGCCCTGCCCTGGCATCTTCCTGCTCCATGTCCTAGGGTCAGGGAAGTCTGGAAGCCAAGAGGCTAGAAGACGAGGTCGAGCTCACAGCAGGGCGGGTGGGACCAAGGTCGAAGCAGCGAGCTCTGGGAGGAGGAAGATGCAACCCCTCCAGGCTGACCCAGACTGGAGGCAGCAGGGCTGGATCAGGGACACCTCTGGGTTTGCTGTGTGATCCAGGGCACGGAGGTCTGAACACGAGAGTAGACCCAGGAATGTTGCGCGGGGCACAGCCACAGCCCGGGCTGACCACTCCCACCAAGTGCCAAGAACCTCTCACCCTGCAGGTGCGAGGGTGACAGGCAGGGCAGGGCGGGGGCGGAGACGGCATGGCGCCACAGCAGGCGTCCAGCCCTTGCTCCTGCACGCAGCGTGTAGTCCTGGATGATCTTCCTGCCTCCGCAGCTGTGACTGGAGGTGTGTGGTACCGCTGGTCGCAGGTGGCCTCTCCATCCCCTGCATGCGTGCCTACTGCAGGTGGGTGGGCAGCACAGTGACTCTGGGGTGACAGATATGGAAAGCAATAGGATATATGGAGTATATGAGGAAGCCATTTGGTGTAAACCTAATTCGGCCTGACTTTCTTTTTCCAAAGGGGCCTGACATGGTCATCAAGCATGCATTGTATATCTGCTTTAAACATTTCCTATGGCAAGAACAAAGGCCCTTAAGATAAAGGTGCAACTTCCCCCAACACTGGCTTTCCTTAAGGATAAGCATCTTTCCTTAGGCTGGGAGCTGATTGTTGTGCTCACCTTTGACCACCCAGCTCACCTGTGACCACCCAGCTCAAAACAACAGACCTGCCACTCTGCTGTGTCCACCGAGACAGCAGACCTACCTGCTGTGTCCATCAATCGCTGTGCCGAAGGAGCAGTCTCGTGACTATTGTAAAAGGGACATTTCAGTCACATGTGAAACATCCTGTTTGGGGGTATATAACCACTCTGTACACCCCACTTCTTTGGTGCCCGTCCTTCCTTCAGGAAGAAAGACCCCAGGCCACGGTCCTCACATTTTAGCTCAGAATAAACTCTCCCAAATTTTCATTTATAGAATGGTTATGGATTATTTTTGCCGACAGGGGAACAGAAGAGACCAGAGGCTGGTGGCATGGAAACCCACCTGCCCATCCACCCAGCAGTCCTGGTCCTGGGGTGCAGCCAAGGGCCCGGGGCCAGAGGACAGCCTCTCACACTGCCCTGTCCTCAAGCCTCGGCCTCAGGGGCTGGCGGGGATCTACAGGGAGGTCATCCAGTCTCTTCTTGGTGACAGGGCTGAGGTGCAAGCTTTTAAACAAGATGCTTTTCTGTAATTGTCGGGTTGGACCTTCATGTGAGGAAAGCCCCCTGGGGGCTGGTGGTTCAGACGGGAGGGTGCCTGGTGGGAACCTCAACGGGAAGGTGAGTGTGATGGTGGATACCTGTCATTGTCCGTCTGTCCAAACCCACAGGACACACAGCCCGGGAGCAACACTAATGTCACCCGGGGGCTTTAGTTGATGAGATCGCATTGATGTGGGGTCACCAACTGTAACAAATGCTGCTCGCTGGTGAGAGATGTTCCTAACAGACAAAAGTGCATGTGGGGATGGGACTTTCTGTGCACAATTTTCTATGAACCTAAAAGTGCTCTTGGGGCTGGCCCCGTGGCCGAGTGGTTAAGTTCGCGCACTCCACTGCAGGTGGCCCAGTGTTTCGTTGGTTCGAATCCTAGGCGCGGACATGGCACTGCTCATCAGGCCACGCTGAGGCAGCATCCCACATGCCACAACTAGAAGGACCCACAACGAAGAATATACAACTATGTACTGGGGGGCTTTGGGAAGAAAAAGGAAAAAAATAAAATCTTAAAAAAAAAAAAAACCAGCATTTGGTTTAAAAAAAAAAGTGCTCTAAAAAATAAAATTGATTTTAATTTTTAAAAAATTTGTTAGAAAAAGCAGAAGGTATAAGATAGGCTCAAGGGGCTGGCCCAGTGGCACAGTGGTTAAGTGCACATGTTCCTCTTTGGTGTCCTGGGGTTCGCTGATTCAGATCCCAGGTGTGGACATGGCACCCCTTGGCAAGCCATGCTGTGGTAGGCGTCCCACATATAATGTAGAGGAAGATGGGCATGGATGTTAGCTCAGAGCCAGGCTTCCTCAGCAAAAAGAGGAGGATTGGAGGCAGATGTTAGCTCAGGGCTAATCTTGCAAGAAAAAAAAGATAGGCTCAAGGCAAAGAGGGAGAGCCGAGGGAGGTGCCGGGTGTGCAGGTGACGAGGCGGAGTGGGGCGTCACAGAGCAGGGTGTGGAGGGAAGGCACGAACACTGTCATAGTGAGCCGGGCAGGCGGGAGGATGTCATGGAGACACTGGCGCTGCACAGCTGATGTCGGGGAGGAGCTGTCACGGGGAGAAAGTGGCAGGAACGACCCTCACCATTTAGCCCATGATGTCCACATGAGTGAGAAGTGGACCCCATCGCGTGGCTGAGATGCAGGACGCCAGCACCCTTGCACCCGGGTCTGCAGGGCTTCCCCTCACCCAGGGGGAGAGGAAGCAAGGTGAGGACCATCTGGCCTCCATGAGGACACCCTGAAAGTCCCAGGGACACATTCACGGGCTGCGAGGAACTGCTACAGAGGTGGGGAGATGAGGGGGGAGGGGACGGATTGGGGCGCACAACCCCCACTGACCACACAGCCAGGGGCCCAGGCTGCAGGAAGCCGCATGTCCATGGGGGAAGATGCGCAGGAATCCTACGGATCAGCGTTATGTATCACCCAGGGAGCCGAGCGAACCTGCAGGATGAGGACCCTCACCCCTCCCACGTCTCACTCCTATGGGACTTCATCATGCCCCAGTCAGGCCCCTGGCTACACCTCCTGCTGACTCCGGCTCAGTGACACCCCAGGTGCCAGCCGCAGACACCAGCTCCAGCCGACTGAAGCAGAAAAGAGATCTCAGGAGAGGATGCTGGGGTGCAGCTTCCATTTGCGCAGAAACAGGTCCACAGAGACTCCTGGCTCCCTTTGCCAGACACAGTGGGTCAGAATGGGGTCCCCTCAAAATCACGTCCACCTGGAACCTCGGGTTGTGATTTCATTCGAAACTAGGGTGTTTGCAGATGTAACTAAGTCATGGTCGTCCTGGATGAGGGTGGGCTCTAGACACAATGACCAGCGTCCTGGGGAGAGCAGAGACGCACAGAGAGGGGAGGCCGTGTGCAGACAGAGGCAGAAACTGGAGAGGTGTGTCCACAGGCCAAAGGACCCCAAGGACTGCCGGGAGCCAGTGGGAGCTGGGAGAAGCCTGGGGAGGATCCTCCACCAGAGCCTCTGGAAAGAACCACCCTGCTTACACGTTGACTGCAGACTTCTGGCCTCCAGGATCCAGACAACATAAATTGCTGTCCTTTGAAGCCACTGCGTTTGTGGTGCTTTGTTAGGGTGGCCCTGGGAAAGTGACACCCAGCCTGAGCGTGGGGACCCCAGGAACGAGAAGGTGTGTGAGACGGAGGGTGGGAGGGCTCCCCGGCCACACAGAGGACAGCAAAGGCCTGGTGTTGAGCGGAAATGGCTCCTGGCACCAGGGGACGCTGGCGGCAGGGACGACAGAGGTCTGAGTCGCTCCAGACTTTCTCTGCCACATCAACTGCGTGGAACGCGAAGTCTTGTGTGATTGTGTACAATTGTCAAAAACCTCATCACACTGAACACTTACAATTGGTGAACGCTGTTAAATGATACCTCACTAAAGCTGCCTTTAAAAAAAAAGAGAGAGAATTTACAGTTATTGAAATAAAGCAAGCACGATATTGGTGCACGTGGAAGGCAGAATTCTAAAAATTACAGCCGTCAGAAGGGAAAAATTAAACACACAGGCAGTATCAACGGCAGGGAGAACACGGAGCAGCAGGAACCGGGGTTCCGAAGGCGGGCGTGCTGGTTCCTGGGGTGGGAGGCTGAAAACAGGCATTGATGGACTGACTTTCTCTCTTTTATTGGAGTGATGGCCGCGTCACTGCCATCTCCACCTCAGCATTCACAGTGCCTCTGTGTCCCCACGTGTCTCATTATAAAGACGAGCGCGGTTGCGTTAACGGCCCACCCAGATAATCCAGGATAAGCTCCTCTCAAGACCCTCCATCGCATCGTTTGCTGGATAACGTAATATCTGCTGGTTCCAGAGATTAGGACCCGGACCTACCTCTGGGGGGCCACCACTCAACCCACTACGGGGGGTGGGTACCAACGTGTACATCTGTCCTGGAAGATAATTTACCCCCGTGGGCAGAGAGCCCAGAGAAGTTTCTTGCACGGAGAATAAGACGGTGGATCCTCAAAAGAGGGGAGTGTCTCAGAGCAGGCGTTTACTCAGCAACGCGGCTAGACCCCAAAGCATCCTGGTGAGCGAGAGGAATTGCCTGAAGCAGCATCCCAGCTCCAGCTCTGCTTCCGGGAACCTGATCCAGGACCAGAGGCACCGAGGGGGCAGCGCGGGCGTGAGGCAGCCGAGCTCCACCAGGGGGCGCAGCAAAGAGGGACGGACAATCAGGCAGATCTGACACCACTTGGGAAGTTAAACGCCAACCGTTAACACCCAATGCAAGGGGTAGGGCCCTTGGTCTTTTCCTTTGGGTCTTGATTCAACTCCCTCGAGGCAGGCAGGGCTGAAATATGAGTAGATCCATCTTCTCTGCCAACGGTCCTTCTGTCTGTCCGCTGGGCTCCCTCCCCTCCTCCTGACAGCCAGCAGACCGCCCCAGCGCCCCACTCCGCGCCCCAGGATCACCCCCAGCACCGTCTCCTCGGGCGGGAGGAATCCTGGAATGCAGCATATTTCACTACTACAAGTGTCCACGGGAACCATCGGTGCAAAGGTGGAACTTAATTTTACAAATTAACTGAAATCATTTTTTCCCTCTCGGGTCCCCGGGTCTATTTGATTCAGCCAACTCAGTCCAGACACTTTCAGTTAATAACCGGTGAGGGTTGGCCGATTCATTCATTCATTAAGTACTTCCTGAGCGGCCACCGTTCGTTCGCAGGCACTGTTGCAGGCGCTGGGACTAGGCAGTAGACAAACGTCCTGCTCTCCTGGAGCGCGGAAAGTCTGAAGTTCCAGTTTAAAAGGCGGGGGGGGGGGGGGGGGGGGAGGTTCACAGCGCCTGTCAGTCGCGCCCCTGGGAGTCCCAGCAGCCCAGCCCCCACCTGCCCGGCGCCCAGGTGTTCAGGGCCCCGGGCCCACCTGCAGCCGAGCCTTGGCCACGCCCCTCCCGCCCGGGGCGCGCGGGCCCGGCCGCCCCCGTGTGCCCACGAGGAGTAACTGCAGGCCCGTCGTTTCGAGCATCTTTACAGGCACCGGTCGACGCGCGGAGGTCAGCGCCCCGCGGTCCTCGTGGAAGCTTGTCCTCCGTGCCCCAACACACCACAGCCCACCTGAAGACGCGGCTCCGGGCTCAGGACCCCAGGGTCCTCGGAGGGGTCCGCACTGGCTCAGCGCTGAGCGCAGCCCAGGGGCAACTGCCCTTCCGTCCACCCCCGCCCCTCTCCGGCCGTTTCCTCCAAACCACCAGCTGTCCCAGAGCCCTTCGAGGGCAGAACCGTGTCTCCGGTTTGTCTCTGGACCCCTGGGAGCATGGGGGAGGGGCACGGAGTGGGCGCTCAGTTTGCGGTCCCCAGACACGAACAGAGAACTGCGCGAGTGAGGGCGCGGCCACCAAGGGGCGGTCCCGGCCCGGGCGCCCTGCTCCACATCTTTGCTCTAAATTTGATCAAACCTTCAAATAAGACCTGGACTAAAAAACTGTATAGCACTACCAGAAACGGAAGACCAGCGTCACTTGTCATAAATAAATAGAAAGAAAACACAAAAGTGGAAACGGAGAAGGCAGCCTTGTTGCAGATTCTGACTGTGCACTGCTGTCCATCAGGGTGACAGGCTGCCTCCATCCCCGGACTCCGAGAAGAGGAAACAGCAGTGAGTCTCCAGTTTTTCCAGGGGGAGCTCTCCTGTCCACTGTGGAGCCATCAAGATGGGAAAGGTTGGTTCCTGAGATGCCACTCCCCACCCCACCCCCCACCCCTGAGTCTGTGAGTCAGAGGCACTGGGACATCCCTGGGGAATGACAGAGAGAGTGCCCTCGAAGAGCTCAGTGATACAGGGCGGTGGTCCTCACCATCTCCCCATGGAATTCTCCAGGAGAGTCCCTGCCAAACCAAATGGATCCTTGTGGGTGTCGGTAACTTCAACCGTAGATGCCATGCTGGTAAGACACGTGCCTGCCAGGGGCATGACACATGGATGATGTTTTGAGGGTACAGTGCTTTGGGGGCATGCTGTCCCTTCCAAGATAAAGGACAACCTATAGGTTATACCTCCTGCCACCAAAAAAGAAGCACAGTGTTGAGTGGCACCTTTGGGTTTTAGAGGCAGAGTATACCACGCTAGGGACTTCTGCTCCAGCCCAGTTGTCAAGCGATAACTCGCTTATCATCCGCCCATTCTGAGTGGGGCCCAGAGCAAGAAAGGGATCTGCAGCAGGTTCGGGCTGGTCCGAGTGGCCCTGCTGCTGGGGCGATGTGACTTGGCACCGTGAGGGGTGGAATCTTCCCAGGGCCTCACAGCCAGTCTGGGTAGAGCTTGTGCTGGAACTCTGTGCCCCATAGCTGTGGCCCACCCAGACCCCCTGAGCATTCGGCACACAGGGTCTCTAGGGCTGGGACACAGGCTGGGCCTTCTCCCACCTCCCACCCCCACCCCACACCCCTACTCCAGCCAGGAAACCTGTCCCAACCCATGCAGAGTCCCTGCCATCACCTCGGGGCTCCTGAATGAGGCCCCCAGACCCACCGCTCAGCCTCAGGCTCCTGGCAGTTGTGGAATGTTCCTGTGTCTATTCCAGGTTCCTCCCGCCCGCTCCGGGAGCCCTGTTCCCTCCTGTGGGGCCTTGGTAACAAATCCTCTGGGCTCTCTGAGCTCTGAGACCTCCCAGATAGACCCCTCCTTTCTGGGAACTCCATGCCCTTCATTCATTCATTCATTCATTCATTCATTCATTCAGCATGCCTCTCCTAAGGTTTTTGCTATATGCTGAGATCCAGGAGGTTGGACCCTAATAACCCCCCACCTCAGGGCTGCTGTCCTGCTGCTCTGGAGGGAGTCCCTTTGTGGGTCTCTCCACCCCTCTGCATCCTGCCTCCTCCCGCTGTGCGGGCACCCATTCCTCAGCTCTCAGCCCTCTGCCTGGACCGAGCAGCGGCCGTCTCACCCTCCCCATCGCAGACCGCCTCGGGGCACCATTTAAACAGCAGGCCCCGAAGGCAGGCGGCCCCGGGCTGGACACATGGAAGGACAACTGATGGCCAGACAGGCGTGGCCTCAGAGCAGCGGGGGTGGATTCTTGGTGTGCTCGGGCCACCACAATGAATCCCACAGATGTGGCTTAGGAGCCGCAGACATTTACACATCACAGTTCTGCAGGCTGGAAGGCGAGATCAGGTCCAAGGAGGGTCTCTTCCTGGTTCTCGGATGGCCAGCCACCTTCTCTCTGTGTGTTCGACCCATAGACAGAGAGGCAGTGACCTCTCTCTCTTCCTTTTCCTATAAGGCCATCCATCCTATCGAATTAGGACCCCACCCTTATAACCTCATTTAACCGTAATCACCTCTTAAATGCCCCATCTCCCAAAACAGTCACATTGGGTGTTAGGGCCTCAACCTACAGATTTGTGGGGAACACAGTCCAGTCCAGAGCAGACAGTGTGGAAACCCAGCCGGGCCCCGCACCTGACTGCTCCGGGGATCTGGGCCACCTGCCTGTCCATGGGCAGGTTGGTGCCTCAAGTGGCAGCGGGTCTGGGATCCGGGGCTGCCCCTGGACCTTGGGCAGGAGGGAGCATCCTGTGGGGCGTCCCCACCACTCTTCACCAGAATTGCTCCCCAGACTCTCCTGCTCACACACCCCACCCTGCAAGGCCAGCTGAGAGGCTTGCCAAGGCCCCCGGACACAGGCCTGCCCCGGCTCTGTGCCAGTCTCTGCCTCAGCCTGGGCGGCCTTGGGTCCGCTCCCGTGAATCACGGTCTCCGGTCTTCCTTAGCCAACCAGCTTTTCAGGTTTTGCTGAGTTTTTTCTTTTTCTTTTTTAAAGATTGGCACCTGAGCTAATCTGTTGCCAGTCTTCTTTCCTTTTTTTATTTATTTGAATTCTTTTCCCAAAGCACCCTGGTACATAGTTGTATATTTTTAGTTGTGGGTACTTCTAGTTGTGGCATGTGAGATGCCACCTCAACATGGCCTGATGAGCAGTGCCATGTCTGCACCCGGGAACCGAACCAGCGAAACCCTGGGCTGCCGCAGTGAAGCGCGTGAACTTAACCACTTGGCCACAGGGCTGGCACCCAAGTTTTTTCTTTATTAAGGTTGCTTACCTCTTCTTGGGGCTTTCTTGCTGGTAATATTTTTCTTTCTGCATTCAGAAAAAAAAAAGGGTTTTTTTAATGCGTTGCACTTCTTGACCCACACTTCGAATTACTCAGATTTAAAAACAAAACAGCAAAACTCTCTCCCCTGACAGGCTCCTTCCTCTAGCCTCCTCTTCGCCCTGTTCCTTGGCTTCCCAGCCAGCAGGCTCTGGTCACACAAGCTGGCTCGCTGGCCTCTCCTCCTGCCCTCCCCTCTCCCCGCAGCCCGGCCCTCACTCCACCTCGTCTGCTAAAGTCACTGGCGACCTCCACCGCCAGGTCCCGGGCTCCCGTCATAGTCCTCTAACGGTCGTGACCAGCTCTCCTGGCTTTCCCAGAACCAAGGGGATCCCAGGAGGCGAGGTTTCAGGGGTTTGTTAGTGTTATTGTGGTAAAATACACAGAACTGAAAACTTGCTATTGTAACCCCTTTTAAGTGAACAATTCAGCAGCATTCAGTACATTCGCAAGGTTGTGCAGCCATCACCACTATCTAGTTTCAGAACACTTTCATCCCCAAAGGGAAACCCCATACCTGCCAAGCACTCGCTCCAAGTCCACCGCTCCCCCAGGCCCTGGGAACCCCCGGTCTGCCCTCTGTGTCTGGGTCTCCCTCTCCTGGCCGTTTCATGTGAGTGGAATCACACAACAGTGGTCTTTCGCGTCCAGCTTCTCTCTCTCAGCGTGTCGGCTGTCCACGTCGCGGCATGTCAGCGTCAGGGATCCTCTCCGTCTGCGGCTGAGCCACGTCCCGCCATCAGGACGGAGCTCGGTTGTTAAACCACGTGTCTGTTGAGGAGCCCGTGGGCTGTCCCCGCTCTTCGGCGGGTGTGACAGCGATACCAGGAAGATTCCCCAACGCGGTTTTGTGAGAGTGCGTGGTTTCACTTCCTCCGAGTCTGTCCCTAAGAGCAGGGTCGTGGGTCATCGTACAGAAGGGACTTTCAATGTCAAAACCAAACTGGGGTTTGGTTGGGTTGGCCACCCTCCAGATTACCTGACCTCCCAGCGGCCTGCACCTGCTCTTCTCTCCTCCAGGACGCTGCCTCCACTTTCCTCCTGCTCCTCGTCTGCGCCTCTGCGGGGCCCTCTGCTGGAGCCCCTTGCTGCCACCCCGTCACTGATGGCGTTCTTGGATCCTGACTCGGGCCTTCTCGCCCTCCGTGTACACTCTCTCCTGGGTCATCTCCTCCCTCCAGGGGCTTCAGATCACCTGCACAGTGAGGACGCCCAGGGCTGCACCTCCAGGTGGTGTCTCATGCGCCTGGAACCCAACATGCCCCAAACTGCGCTCCTCCCCTAGCCTGGCAGCTGGCCCTGCAGACTCTGGCATCCCGCATGGCACTGCCAGCCGCCAGTCCCAAGCCGCCCAACCTCAAGGCCAGGGTCACCCTTGACTTTCCCTGCTCTCCCACCCCCCACCAATCCAAGACCCAGATACCCCTTCACCCACCCACCCCTCTCCCCTTCCCTGTCCAGGCCACCAAATCCCCACCCCCGCTTTCTTCAGGAGTCAGTTAGGGGGCCTCCCAGTGGTCCTGCCCTCTCCAAACTGTGGTGCACGCTCTGTGATCCAACTAGAATGCAAATCTGCCCCCATACTGAACAGCTCCCCTCTGCCCACAGGAGAAAGCCTGAATTCCTTGCTGGACCCCCATCCCTGTCCTCCCACGCTGGCCATTCCGACTCACTCTCCAGTCCGACCCTCTCTGACTGCATCCCTTGCCCTCGCCTTCTGCAAAATTCCTCCCTACCCTTCCAGCACCCGCCTCGATGTCACCTCCTCCAGGAAGACTGCCCTGATCTATGAGGGAGTGCTGGGCCTTTCCTCCGTCCCCCTGGTTGTTTGACTCACTGCACGGCAAGCCCCCCTCTGCTGAGCAGCCTCCCCCCGGACTGTCGGCTCTGGGGCGGCAGGGATGGCTCTTCATTCGTCACCACTTGTACCCCAGTTCCGAGCTGGGCACCCAGCATGAACACACACTTGGTGAGCATCTGTTGTCTTGAAGGGAACAGAGAATAAATGTGAAGTTGGATGCCCCTCAGGGGTTTGAGCTCATTACCTGGAGAAGGCACACCTGGGGGAGTCAGCATTGCAGCCTGCCAGGTAGGCGCCAGCAGGCAGGGCCGGGAAGGTGGCAGATGTGGCTGCCAGCCCCTGGGAGAGGCCCTAGTGGACAAGCCCCTGGTGCCAGGAAAGACGGCGGAGCTGGTCCTGTGGCAGAGAGTCCGAGCATGGCTGAGCTGCCCTCTGGCCTCAGGGCTCTAGGCAGCAGGTCTGGCCTCTCTGAGACTGTCCCCCTCCTCGGGGGGACCAAGATCTGGCTCAGCTGAGGAGACACACACCCTTGGTCCTGAGCCTCCCTGGGACCTGGAGTCCAGGATGTGGAGACACAGGAAACCAGAAGGGGACACGTCACAACGGCCTTGGAGCATGTTGGCGTCCACTCAGACCATGGCACAGGTCCACAGACGGTTCTTGGGGTTCAAGGAGCCGGCGTTAAGTACCACTGAAGTATATAGAGTGAGGGAGGCATTTCTGTTTCTCGTAGTCTTTCTGAATAAAACAAAGAGAAAGGCTCCCCTTTGGGCCGCTGTGGTTACTCTAACGCCTCTCCAAGTCTGGGTATCCTTTCCCTGCCATGACCGCCTTTAACAAGAAACAGCCAGTGGGGCGCAGAATCTTGGCACACAGCACTATCCATATCCCGCCATAAACCAGGAGCACGGTGGGGTTTGCACTGCATTTCTAGCAGAGTGCCAGGCCTAGGGACGGTCCCTATCCAGTCGTGATAGAAAGTCTCCTTTATGTACCCAGATGAGAAAGCCAGTGAACAAACGACTAGGTCAGAGGCGCCAGGCAGAGAGCACAGTCGAACCAGCCTTGTCTGCCGCTGCAGGGCTGGACCAGCGGGCGCTTTGCTACCATCTGGCTGCTGAGGGTGCCTGGGCCAGGAGTCGCCGATGCCGCATGGGAGTAACCCGAACCAGGGAGCGCCGTTTTCCTTTATTCTTCCGCCTGGCATATTTTGAACTCTTTCCCCACCTGGGCGCAGGTTGGGAGGCAGACCCCCAAACAGATGGTTGTAGCACAAGCTGGGGGGACCTTCCAGGGGCTGGGGGTGGCACAGGAGGGGGCTGGGATTTGGAGCAGGTGGGAGGGGAGGTGGGACGGAGCCACCTGGCTGCAGTGCTGGGGGAGGGAAGGGCACTGCGGCGGAGGGGACCCTGCAAGCAGGCAGCTGCGCAGGTTGGGGGCAAGGTGGGGGTGCGATCTGGGCTCCACATCTGTCCGAGGGCTGGGGTCTTAGTCCCCTCATTTGAGGGCGAGCTGGCTGCAGTGGGGATAGAGATCCGGATGGGCGCTGGCAGTGGCTCGGGGGTCCTCAGGATGCCTCTTTTAGATGTGGGGGCTGAGTGTGAGGAGCACCAGGGGGAGATGCTGGGCCAAGGCTGCGGCTGAGCGGAGGGTCTGGAAACGCTGCGTGGGCCTGTGGCTGCAGGGGAGGGGGGCCGGGTACTCCAGGCATGCCCTGTGCTCCCTCTTGCTCCTGCAGTAGCAAACACATTCTCCTACTTGAACCGAAATGAAAATGGACAAACCCGTCCATGGCCCCACCTCAGTAAACGGGGAGGGAGAGAGGAGTGCCCGACCAGTGGGAAGGGGCCTGGAGCGAGAGGACAGGCCACCACCATGCAGTCCGTCTTGCCGTCTTCCATCTGTCTCAGGGGACTTGGGGGCCAAACCCTGAGTTAGGGCCAGGTTCTTTCTGCACTGGGGTTGGGGGGACATCCCAGCTGTGCCGGGCAGTCCCTTTATTTTCTACTCACAGCAGGTCATGATGACTGGATATTTCTCCCGGTCAGCTCTCTCCTGTCCAGGCCGGAGCAGAAATGGAGTTCTGCCCTCTCACAGCGTCCCTCCCCACCAAGAGCTGCAAGGGACACACAGCAGGATGTCTGTCCACTGCCAGGTTCTGAGAACCCAGCCTGGTCACAGCCTCTCTGAGTGACAGTGGCGAATTGGCCGTTGGCATTGACAGGCATCCAATGACCATCTTCCTTTCTTATTTGGGGCATGGAGAAGCCATCAAGCCCAAGGGGCAGGGGACAGGCTGCTCCCTCCTCTATCTTAATGTACAAAAACATCCAGTGGACAAGGATCAGTGAGCTCGGGGACCTCTGACCAGGTTCACACATGCACAGGTGAGGGGGACGTGACACCTTCACATGGCCCCAGCATCCTAGCTTGGGGGTACTCTCTCTGCCCTGTAGGGCCAGGCCAGGGGCTGAGGAGCCAGGCAGGGGTTCTGAGGGGTGCCCCAGCCCTTTGGGGTCAGAGGGTTCCCTCTGGGAGCTTGCAAGGGGAGTCCCTTGGAATGGGGTCATGAACCAGAGTCATCGCGGGTCCCTGCTACGTGGGAACATCTTGTGAAGGGCTCAGCCTGGCGAGGCTGGGCTGCAGGGTGGGGGTACCCTCAGAGACTCAGGGTGTGTCCTCAGTGCCACTGGAGAGCCCAAGGGCAGCATGGCACCAGTGCCTGGAGGAGGAAGCAGAGGACACCAGGGTTGGGAAGGAGGAGAGAGAAGCTGTGGAGAGAGGACGGTGGCCATGGGTCCAGCGCCTCCCCAGTGCCCCCTTGCAATCCATATGCACGCCCCAGAGCTAGAAGCTGGGGCTCCTCACCCTCCATGGACCGTTCCTGAGCTCAGGGAGACAGATCCAGCCCCTCCCAGGCCCTGGGCCTCCCCTCCTTCCAGACTTTTCCACAGCGCTGCACCAATTTACATAACCACCAGCAATGCACGAGGCTTCCTATTCCTCCACGTCCTTGACAACACTTGTTATTTTCTGGGGCTTTTTCATTGTTTGTTTGTCAATTCTGGGCTCCTCATGGGTGTGAGGTGGTACCTCCTGCAGTTGGATTTGCGTTTCCCTGGTGGCTGTGCTATTGCGTATCTGGCCGTATGCCGACGGCTGTGTGTGTAAATTCCTTGGAGCAATGTCTGTTCAGACCCTTTGCCCGTTTTGAAGTGGGCTGTCTGTTTTTTGTTGGTAGGTAGTAGGAGTTCTCTCTATATTCTGGATATTAACCTCTTACCAGATGCATGATTTGCAAATATGCTCTCTCATTCTGTGAGTCGCCTTTTCACTCTGTTCATAGTATCCTTTGATGCACAGAAGTTTTTAATGCTGATGAAGCCCAATTTCTCTATTTTTTTCTTTGGTTGCCTGTGTTTTTGGTGTCATATTCCAAAAACCATTGCCAAATCCAGTGTCAGGAAAATTTCCCCTATGTTTTCTTCTAAGAGTTTTAGGGTTTTGGCTCTTAGGTTTTGAGTCAGTTTTGCATGTGGTGTGAGGGAAGGATGCAGCTTCATTCTTCTGCACGTGAATCATCTTCCTTTTTCCCCTGGAGCAGCGGCCCCTGCATGCAAACCTCCTAGGTGCTCACAGCTTGGCCCCAGTAGGCACCCAGGGGAGCTGGGAGTCCTGCCCTTCTCCAGGCAGCTCCCACAGGGTGGGCACATGACCTGGCACAGTCAGCCAGAATCCTTCCCTGGGGCTTTGTTCATGGATTCTGTACAAAGCCCTCACCCTGTCCAAGCCTCAGTTTCTCCTTTGTTCCCAATCAACTCCCCTCTGTCTCCCAATGGAACTGCTGCACTTTGTGCACACAGCAAACCGCCCAGCACACGGGAGATGTTATGTAAGGTCTGTTCCAATCCCCCAACCCCACCTCCCTGCTCATTCTGCCTGGGCCACAGGGGCAGTTCCTGCTCATCCCACAGCTCACCCCACCACCCATGCCTTGCACAGGAAGGCTCTTCCCCTAGCCCTCCCCACAGCTGGGTGCTGCTCCCCCTTCAGATCTCAGTCTGGACGTCACCTCCTCAGAGGCCACCTTGACTGCCCTGTCTAAACCAGGTGTATTAGTTAGCTCTTGCTGTGTAACAAATCACTACACACTTAGCAGCTTTAAACAGAGCACATTATCTCAGTTCCTGGGCATCAGGAGCCCGGGCTTGGGGGGTCCTCTGCTCAGGGTCTCGCAAGGCTGGGGCTGCATTCTCCAGCCCCTGTCTGAGACTTGGCACCTCCTGCATTGGCAGCATTCAACTTGTTACTGAAGGTCTGAGGTCCCTGCTTTCTTGCTGGCTGTCAGTGGAGGGCCATTTGCTGCTCCTGGATGCTGCCTCCTGTCCCCTGCTATGTGGCCCCGTCTACAACAGGGCAGTGTGCTTCTTCAAGGCCAAAGTTAGTGCTGGATAAATGTTTGTGAACTGACCAATGAATGGACAACTGAGTGGCCGTGAGAACGTGTGTGTAGGGTGCAGGCTGCTCACAGAAGGCTTCTGGGCTGAGGATACCAGATCTGAGGTGGCCTTCTGCCTGCCCCCTGCCCTCGTCCAAACCACCCTCCACCTAAGTGCCCCACCCTCCCTCCACCAATCCCCACACTCCTCCTGGCAAGGGGGCCTGGGGCCTCACACCACTTCCCACCAGGATGTGAGTTCTCTCTGCTGGGTGGAGCTCAGCAAGCAGGGCTGAGAGGCCACATCTCTTCCATCTCCAGGTGTCCCCCCACCACACGCAAACATGGAAGCAGGACCTTGTCTTGTGTCTCCTGCTCCACGGCTCCCCACACCCCACAGGATCGGGCCGAGGCCCTCCACAACCACATGCCACATCTCATCTGCCTCCCCAAACTACACCCTTCATTACCCCTCCAAACCCTCTGACCTGGCCAGCCTTGCCTTCTCTCTGCTCCCTAGCTGTGCCGAGCCCACGTAGATCCTGGTTCTCCTCTCTTTCCTCCAGCAATGGCTACCACCTTTTACTGGCCACTGCTACTTGCTGGGTGCCTTCCCCAAACACCCCTGTGTAAGCCTCCTGGCATCCACACCAGAAAGATGGCTTTTTTCTTTTTTTCTTTTTTCCTGAGGAAGATTCACTCTGAGCTAATATCTATTCCAATCTTCCTCTACTTTGTATGTGGGTCACTGCCACAGCATGGCTGACAAGTGGTGTAAGTCCATGCCCGGGACCTGCACACAAGAACTCATGCCACTGAAGTGGAGAGCATTAACTTAATCACTACACCACAGGGCTGGCCCCAGAAGCAGGTTTCTTAAAGTGTAGCTAAGCGACCACATGCACCTGTTAAAATGCATGCTCCCAGGACTGCTTGGAGCTGGCAAACCAGGGCTGGGGGCCCAGAGGAAGGGTGTCTCAGACAAGCCCCCAAAGACCCTGGTACTCTGAGGTTGAGAACTACAGCTGTCTCAGTGGACAGGCAGAAGGAGGCAGTGTCCCCAGGCCAGGCCCATGCTGGGTCACCGTAGGGACCCAGGAGTGGGCAGCCCCTTTGGAGTTCAGAGTTTGGGAGAGACTTGGAATTCACATTCTGCTCAAGAGGGCTGGGCCCTCTGGCGTTTGTCACCTGAGACCGTGGTCACTATAGCCAGGCCCTCTCTCTGGGCCACTGTTGACCAGGAGTTACCCTAGGCAGACCCCGTCCCCAGCCCAGCAGAGCCAGCAAACCCACTAGACACCCCATCTCAGGGCTTGTGGCCACCCCCACTTTATTCCGCCAGAATAACAGGATGGCTGGGAACACATGGAATTCATCCCAAGCACCCGCTGAGAACACTGGGCCAGATGAGGGCCACTGGACACGAGACCTATGGTCCCTGCCCCTGGGGACGCCAACAGCCTCAGCACAGTGCCAAATAGAAAACTCTGGGGGAAGAAATGAGGGAGGGATGGAAAGACGGAGGGAGGGAGGAGAGGAAATAGAGGGAGTAGAGGAAGAAGAAGCGAAGGAAGTGGGGAGGAGGGGGGAGGAGGGAGATGGAGGGAGATGGAAGGAGATGAAGACGCCGGAGTGGAGGAAGGAAGAGGGAGATGAGGGAGATGGAGGGAGGGAGGAAGGAGATGGAGGAAGAAGTGAGAAGGGAAATGGAAGGAAAGAGGGAGATGGAGGAGACAGGGAGGGGAAGATGGAGGGAGGGATGGAGGAGGGAAGAGGGAGATGGAGGAAGATGAGGAAGATGGAGTGAAAGAAGGAGGAGGGAGATGGAAGGAGGGAGGAAAGGAAAAAGGAGGGAAAGGAGTGAACACAGGGGAGTCGCCTCTGCTGTCCAGCGGCCCCAGCCTGCCCCCCGGAGCTCTCCACTGCCGTGCTGCCCCGGGTGGGGCGCTGGACACTCTCCCCGCCTAATCCCAAAGCGCCCGCGGGCGGGGCGGGCTGACCTTGGAAAGCGCCCTCTCCGCCCCGAGAGCTGGGGTTTGGGCCCAGGGAATGGGGGCAGCCCGACGGGAAGGCTCCCGGCGAGGCCGGGAAGGGAAAGCGTCGCTTGCGGGCTCGGGGTGGACCGCAGGCCCCGATTGCAGGGGCCGGGGTCCGGGCCGGCCCACCCCCATCCCTCCCCCCCGCCCCTCCCCCGCCCGCAGCGCCGGCGCCCCTCCCCCCGGCCAGCCCCAGGTTAGGGAGCGTCCGCACTTCTCCTCCCGTCGGTCCGGCCGGCACTCGGCCTTCTGTGCCGGGTCAGTTCATTGGGCGGATTCGACGGACGCCCCGCCCAGGGCCCCGAAATGGCCAATTGAAAGGGGTTTCATAGGGCGCCGTACTCGGGGGATCGTCACCGTCCTGCGACGCTGCGGGGGATCTTTAGGCCTCAGTGGCCTTTGCCCCCCGGCCCCGGGCCCTAGCCCCCAGGAGACCTCCGGGACCCGTGCCCGGAGAGGTGCCCGCGGGGCATCCGCGGAGCCCTTGG